>NW_020824847.1:542500-607500 GCF_003285875.2 Drosophila novamexicana
GGGTTGGCTGAGTGTGCGTGTGTGCGTGTGTGTGTGTGGGTGGGTGTGACTGTCAGCGACATTAGAAAATTAGTTTAACGATGCGGGTGAGCACAGCTGGCGATGAGCTGAACGGAGCGCAGCAAGTGCAACCAGCAGGGGCAGAGCAGGAAGAGGAAGAGCATGAGGAACTGTTACCGGGAAATGTCTAGAGCCAAATATAATAAAAATAATTCAATTAACGCGCGTCCGCTCAACTGTTAAATGGCCTACAAATTAGAGCCAAGCCCACAAGAATGCCAGAGCTGATGACAGGTCGACCGAGCCGTGGCAGGGGAAGATGCGGCGGCCGGGGAAGAAGCAGCAGCAGCAGCAGCGTCAGTCGGCTAGCAACCTGTGCGTTGCTGCGGATTAAGCGGGTCTCTGCGGGTTTTTCACAGAAGCCCAACAACAACAAGAACAACAACAGCAGCAGCAGCAACAACTGGTACCCTGTCGGCTCGAGCCGCACTCAAAACGAATTACAGTGCGAAACAGGCCGCACGCTCCGAGGGCGTCAAAGTGTTAACAAGTGTCATGTCAAATGTCGGCTGTCGCACGAGCTAAGCCAAAGCAGATAAGCGAGCGAGAGCGTGCGAGCGAGACAGATGCTGAAACGGACAGAGGGAGAGATCAGTTCAGCTGCAGCTGTTGTTGCCGACGCAATGGGGGCGTGCTGCTGTGCGTCCCTCATTGTTCCCTTCGGACTACCTGCTGCTGTTTTGAGCAGCACAAGCAAAGCAAATCACTTGGTCAAGCAACAGCAGCAACAGCAACAAAAACAACAACAGCAGCATTTACCGCAAAAGTATAGCATTCATCTCGACAGCTGAAACAACAACAGCAATTTGAGCTCAACTAACATGTCAACCAATGGGCCCGCAGCTTTTACTCTCTTGAAGCAAAAGCAACACAAGAGCGAAAGAGCTTGCAGCCAAGCCTGCGCATAGCCAGAGTACAGCTAAAGAGAGCCGAGCTTGCGCTCAGGTCGGCTCAATTTGCATGTTGGGCTTGATTTCGACAAGCGAAGGCAAGGATGGAGCTGGTGAGCGCAGAGCAGAGCAGAGAGCAGACTTGAGCTAAGCTCACTGTCGAAGAGAGAAAACTCTCTGCTGCGCTTGCTGAAAGCTGAGATTTAACCCGCTTCTCTTAGTCACTAGGTTAAGTAGCGCTCAGTTCAGCTGCAACTTCACTCTTTTGCATTTTAATCAATCCAAAAAGACCAAAAATGAGACTTTGAATAATATAACTAATAATAATATAATTAATAATATATATATTTCAGCAAGAACATCAGCTTATATCTTAATTTAATCAACGTCAATATATGTTTGACTTCAATCAAGAGTTCCCGTTAGGTTCTCTTAAAAGCAAAATTCCAACTAGAAGAAGAAGAAATTTGGCTTTTGTTAAAGCTTTCAAGTGAAGACCTAACCTCACTTGTAGTCTGAAAAGGAAAAATTCAAATTTTGTGTTTGATGCAGCATTTTATTATGAGAAAAAAAAAGGTTTTAAAAAAAATTGTTTTCACTTAAGCATAAATAAATAAATATAAAAAAAAAGGTTTTTTTTTTACAAAAACTACATAACAGCAGTGTAAAAAAAAAAATTAACTTAAATTCTAATTTATGTACATTAAAAAAAAATTAATTAACTGCAACTTAAGAACTAAATAAGCGTCATAGTTAAGCGTTTTCCCCCGTTTGTCAGCGTTGGCTAGCTCTCGCCTTGTCTCTCACTTTCACTCTCTCTCTCGCGCTCTCTCTCACTTTCTCTCTCTCTCTCTCTCTCTCACACACTCTCGCTAGACGTAGATGGAGGGCAGCGCGAGACCCACCTCGAAGTAGTTGCGCGCGTCGACCTTGTAGCGCTTCGGCGGCGTCTCCAGGCCCCCGGCTGCTGGCGCTGGCTGCATCTGCCGGGCACGATTCCGTTTCAGTGGGCGTACGGGCGTGGCCAGGCAAAAGGTATCGGAATGATTGGCCGCTGTGGGGGCACGCGGCTGCGGTGTGGGCAGCTGCAGGAGCACACTGTGCGGCAGCTGGGACAGCGGTGAGGCCGGTTCGGGCGTGGCGGGCAGCGGCAGCGGCAGCAGCGTGAAGCTGAGATCGCTGGCGGGATCATCGCCGGGCGCATACGATGGCGACAACATGGCCGCGCACTGCGTCTCCAGCTGCTGCTTGACGAGCGTGCGCCGGCGCAGATTGAAGGACTTGCGCGGCTTCTTCTTGCTGCCGGCGTCCGCCTTGCAGGCCGAATCGAGTATGGCATCGATGAGCTTGTCCAGCGTCTGATCGCCCATGTGCGTCGATGGCTGCGGTGTGACGGGACGCAGCGCTGGCTGTGCTGGGGTTGCTGCTGCCGCTGTCGTTGCGGCTGGCTGAGTTGCTTGCGGCGCCTGCTCCCCGGGCAGCTCCATGGTGGCCACAAAGTCCGCCTCCAGCTTGCGCTGCCGCAGCTGCTGCGTGGCCGCCATATAGCGCGGCTGCTCCAGAAACGGATCCAGCGGCAGCAGACCACGCAGCGCCAAATGCTGACCGCTGGGCAAGGCGCCGGCGCTGGGCGAGTACTCCTCCTCGTAGCGCGGCAAGGTGGCGGCATAGTGTCGCACGCTCTGCACGACGCGACGACCCGCCGCCGGCGACGACGCTGGCGACGACTCCGGCGTCACGTTGCGTATATCGGTGAGCGGCGCCAGCACCAGCGGACTATTGCGCAGCCGCGCCAGCGGCATGGGCGTCGATGTGTAGCCCACACTGGGCACATTCTCCTTGTTGGCAATGGTCGCGCGTCGCTGTCGACGCTGACGTCGCGCCGCACGCAGCTCCGGCGCGGGCAGCTCGTTCAAACGTTGCGTTGAGGCCGTCCACTTGAGCATGTCTCTAGTTTGCTTATCGGGTGTGTTTGTGTATGTGTGTGTGTGTGTGGATATATGTAGAGCTATTTGTCGGAGTGGATGCTCCTGATCTCTGTTCGGAACTCGGCTAGCTCTGTGCACTCTCCTCTCGTCTCGGCGTTCGCTGACAAACTGAATCGGTTCGGGGTAGCGGGCAGCGTTTTATACTCGAGCCGAGCAATGCGCTAGGGGTTGTTGCGCAAGCGCACCCCGCGGCGAATAGCACGCACACAAGATTACGCTCTCTCTCTCTCTCTCTCTCTCTCTGTTCCTATTGTGGTTACTGTCAATTGCAGCGACAATTCCAAGCTCAACTTTAAATGCTACTTAAAGCTCTAACTCTTTCCTCTCCCGTTATTTCATTGCGCCCAATTGCATCCACTTAAAGCTTTACTCAAAGCTTCAGTTTAGTGCTCTGTCCTTGGAAGCAACAAACACACACGTAATTTGTTCTCTCACTTTTGCTCTTTTCTCTTCACTTAAAGCTCTTCTTATTCTACACTTAACGCTCCATTCCCATGGAGCACAGTCTCTCGCTATTCCATTCGTAAGCTTCGTTTTCAGCACAATGCTTGACTCTGTCGCTCTCGGTTACAGTTTCCTTGAAAATCTGCTGTCAGGTCCACCAAAGCTTCATTTTAGTGCTTTGCTTTTCCTTCAGTTCGGCGCTCTCACTTAAAGCTTCTCTTAAAGCTGTACTTTCACTTTTTCGCTCCAACTTAAAGCTGTCTTCCAGTTTGACGTCTTCTTTCGGATTCTTACTGAATTTCGCTCTCAGTTAAAGACAGAGCTCTGATCAAAGCTTTATTTCTAAGGCAACCCCAACCCTTACGATAGCTGACATTTTTTGTTTCTTTGATATTCATTCCCACAGCGCGTTGGCACACCCAAATGACGTCTAGATCTCTATCGGGAATCGCTTAGTTATTAAATTTGCTTTTGCCCTCAAGGAAGTGATCGTCATTGTTGCTGTCGGGCTTCGTAACTTCCCCTGCCGTCGGCGTTGGTCAATTTGAATGTCGTTTAGGGGTCGACTGGCTTTTGGCCTGGCCTGGCCTGGCCTGGCCGCAGCAACAGGCTTTGACACTTGCTGGCCAGGCAGGCACGTTAATTAGCCAGTCTTACAACAACTTGCACAACTTCCTGCCTCCTGTCCGATGTCGTGTATTAATTGCGGCTCTTTAGCGACCACTAAAACAGATACTTTAATTGAAAATGTTGCAACTTCCGCAGGAAGCATTTGAAAAACGTTACAAACGCTGAGTAGGTGCTGATCCTGCACATTAGTCCTCCTGCGCCGCTGTGCCATATGGTTAAATATCCACTCAAACACCTTCGAATGAGTTGAGTTCTGTTCAGGGCTAGTTGATCACCTTTGCCCGGATCGCCAGCACGGTCAGCTGACAGTTTTGTCTACAGCTAATCCCGAGATTTGGATCACACAAGCATTTTCTTCGTCTGTGCAGATCAATCGGATCAGCCAGACTAGACTGATGCATTTAGTGGATTACTAAGCTCTGGGGATCAGCAATGCATCAATCTTCAAGAGTCTTGCCCTGCAAAAGGGCTCAAGCAAGTCAATCAGCCAGCTGTTTAAATTCGAACCACATTCGCAGCTCGATAGATCTTAGTAGGCCCTTATGATCTTTTCATGATCAATTCAGAGTTAGACGAGATCTATGCTCGAGCCATAAGCTACAATGTTTATTATCTCTTTAATCAGAAAACTCACAAGCGCCGTTCTACATTTGCAAGTACAACTTACTCAGTTTCACACTTAATCAAGGGATTTACTTGATTAACTTAAAGCTAGTTCCGTAAATTGCGTTCCTTGACATGACTTAAAGTAGGCTCATCAACTTGTTGGCCCTTCTTTAACTCATCTCGCCCGCAACAGATTGTTTTCAATGAGAAACAGGTACAAAACCGACAAAACCGACCGATCGACAATAAGAAATCTTGCATACCTGCGATCAGTTCTAATCTAAATACTGATCTACGCAAGTGTCTCCTCTTCTTAAATTAGAAAAATCTAAGCAAATTATGAAAACTTGCGCGTTTTTCGATAAGTTTTCATTTCCGTTCTATCAAAGCATATCATTTTAACTTATTGTTAACTAATTAACATTACGTATAACTGATCCTAGGCAATTTCTGCTCTCCTCTTAAGACCAGAAATATCTAGGTATACAATCAAATTATGTGTCCAGAGAACTCTCAACATCTTCATAGTTTACAAGCTAGCATGCAGATTTAAAAAGAATCAAGTAAGAGGTTCTAGTCGGAAGCTCCTACTAGGGGAATCCTCTTTTTCCAACATCAAATGCATATGTATATTCCATTTTAGAAGCTATATGTCAAGTTTGGTGACTCTAGCTCTTATTATTTACCAAAATTCCCCAAAAAACAGAATATCGATATCGATTTTTATCGATATCGGAGTAAGTTATCGATTATCGGAAACAAACTCGATCTGCGCGGGAGCTAGGAGTTGCAAGTCTTTAGCTCTTATAGGTTCTCAGATCCTTGCGTTCATACATACGGACGGACGGACAGACAGACAGACGGACGGACGGACGGACGGACAGACAGACGGGCATGGCTTGATCGACTCGGCTATTGATGCTGATCAAGAATATATATACTTTATGGGGTCGGAGAAGCTTCCTTCTGCCTGTTACATACATTTGGCTTTCGCACAAATACAATATGCCCTTATACCCATTTTTAATGGGTTCAGGGTATAAAAAAACCAATCAAAACTTTTTGAAAACTCACCAATGTCCAGTCCTAAATATCCACTGATCCTTTCGACCAAGATCCCTTTTAAATCAACGAATTTCTCGCCTTTTCGGGGTTCGATTCCTCTGCAAGCTCTCGTGCAGCTGGAACTTTGACTTTCCAGAAGTTCCAGCACTTCCACTTGCACGCACTCTCTCGATTAACGTCTCTCTTAAACTCCATTAATTCGCAAAAAAACAAAAAAAAAAAAAAAACAGTTTAGCGTGTTGAAAGATTGTCTTAAGGCAATTCCTCGATTGCATTCACATATTTCACACGTTTTCTTTTTCGGCTCTTTCGCTGCGATGAAAGTTGCCGATTTTGTTTGCTTTTACGTTCATTCTTTGCGCAACCAAGCAACAAAGGGGTAAGGGTAAATTAATTGAATGCTGCGCAAAACGCAAAAATACAACAAAAAAATGTCTTATTTTTTTTCAACTCTTCTTTTTTTTTGTGTAATTTTTTGCACAAAAAAAAAAAGGGTTTCGCATATTGGGTTTTCTTTTCGCTTCGTCTTTGGGCAGCCCTTCGGGTTGGCTTTCTTTGCGTTACCGTTCCCATTCCCGTTACCGTTCCCGTTACCGTTGCTCTGTTTCTCTGTTTTCGGCGAGTTTTTTATGCTGTTTACATAGCCACACAAAAGGATTAAATGGGATTTTAAAGGAGTTCGGCAAACGAATTGCATCCGATCCGCAGTATGCATGCCCGCCAGGATCTGTTGATTAATATGATTTAACGAGCATCTTGCTGCATAACTGGGCGTGTCCTGTCTTTAGCCGCCTGCCAAATGATGGGCTGCTTGAGAAATTACCATAAGCCGCACATTTTCTGCGGTTTACATGGAAAAAAAGAAAACGACATAAATACACGCACACGTAAAACCACTCAATATCAATTTACATTATTCACATGCGACAATTGTGCTCGTTTCTTTAGTTTCTTTACTTTTTATGTCCTCAACGATTTAACGCTTAATTAACGAGCCGGCACACACAAAAAAAACCCGAAAGAGCGCAAGCAAAAACATCCAGCCGAGGGCCGGGACAGACTGGGCCGTCGGCCGTTTGACGATCGCTATGCAAATTGCCGGCAGTTTTTTTTTTTTCTCTTTTTTTTTTTTTGTTAATTCACACACTTTCGCTCTCTCGCTCGCGCGCTGCGCCTGTGTGTGTGTGTGTGTGTGTGTGCTGGAACGCGTCACAAAGAGCCACTTGACTTTCACTCTCCGGCTTTGCCTTTTGCATTTCCCCCTTTACCCGTTTCGCAGTTACCTAGGCCCCACACACTGCGACCGATGTGCATGCTCAATGGCCTGTGGCAAATGCTTCGCCACTTTGGCGCATAAACTTTGCGTATCAGCTTTTGTCTCTGTCGCACGCGTACGTATGTATGTATGCATTTGCGATTTGCCGATTGCTCTGTTTGCTCGACTGCCATTTAAGCCGGCCGCTCTTTGCATACGGACGCAGCCCTTTTTTAATGCGTGTGCATGTGTTTTATTATTGTTGCTGCGCTCTCCGTTTGATTTTGATTAATGCGTTTATTTTGCATTGTGTGCGAAATTTATCGATATTTGATTTGCTGCGCCGCCAAAAAAAAAAACAACAAAAACTGCATACGTGCAAGGGAAAAGTGTAACAAATGTCTGTCGCGCGGCTTTGTTTGCGTTTTGCATAAGTGTTACTTCCAATAAACATGTGAGCGCACACACACGCACACACGCACATGCGTATGTAGTTGTGTGTACACATGTAAACAAGATTGGAACTTCATTAAAACATAAGCGGGCGGCATTTCCAAGGCTGGAATCAATTATAAGAGAAAGCTAATCATTGGCACGAAATATAAGAGAGTCTTAAGCTTAAGTCAATTTTGAAGAAATTAGATCTGCTTTTAGTATAAGAGAATCTTCATAGCTCATGTAAAGTATACAGAGTGTTATGCTTATGAAAATTAGACCGAAATACAATGTACATATATTTTGTTTAAGCAGGCAATAAGAACATATTAATCCCGTTAGATCCGTTGATTTCCAGGCAACACCCAGCTCTCAACTGCAGAAACCACAAATAGATGAAGAGCTACGGTCCAAAACAAACGCCCACAGGGGCGGCCAATTCCAGATATTGCGAACATGCCCGTGAGTTGGCAAAAATAAAAGTGAAGAAGTGATACTAAAATAGAATAAACAGTCAAAAGGACGAGAGCAGGCTCTCGAAAGGGGGCCCAAAGCAAATGTCATGTTTATGCTCATAACTTTAATGCTCAAAAGTCGACCAACTGTCAACTGTCAAATACGAGACAATTTCGAACAAAACGCAATGATGCTGAAGCAAGAGTGAGAGAGAGAGCGAGGGAGAGAGAAGAAGGAGCACGAGCGAGCAACAGAAGGAGGACCCGGGGGGACGACTCGCAGTACTGAGTGTGACCCTGAAAAAGCAAGGCTGCAAAAACTGGAACATGCCGAAAAAAAAAAAAATAATTGCAATGAGTATGCGAAAGATGCGCGACGAAGAAGCAGACGCAGGCAGACAAGACAAAACAATGGACAACGTAATGAAGAACGCACACACACACACACACACGCTCACACAAACGCTTACGCAAAGACACAACGGGAGAGCAGACACAACGCAGACGTGGTCAAAGGGAGAGAGAGAGAGAGAGAGCGACTCCTAGCGAATGACAGACTGAGACGTCCAACAAGAGGAAGTAAATTACGACAATGCAAGCGATGGTAGCAAAGGATGCGACGCTGCGACGATGCGACGCTGCGGCTGACTGACGTGCCGCAGAGAGGGTGAGGGGTGGGCTGCAGCCAGGCAAGCAACAACAACAACAACAAGATGAAGAGCACAAAAATTGCACAAGACGAGCCAGAAATGATGGCAAATAATTTAGAGCAAAAATTGTCGGCTTGCAAACAATTGAAAGGGATCCTTCTTGATGATCCTGCGATGCTGCAATCGATTGCCCAACCATTTACCGTTCCCTACTCTATATTCCTTTATCTTTTCTTGTCCTTGTCCGTGTCCGTGTCCGTGTCTGTCTGCCCGTCCGTCTGTCTGTCTGCCCGTCTGTCTAGCAGTTTGTTGCTTTCCTTTTTGCGCCTTCGTCCTGCTCCTTTTGCGCCATATCCTCGGCATGTTTGCGCTGCCTGCCTTTGCCATAAATTTGCAACAATTAAAAATAAAGTTAATTAAAATTTATGTGCGACAGTTTTTGCACTTGGATTGCGACCAGCCCATCGAACATGTGTAAAAAACGGCAACCAGGATCTAGCCAGCTAACCATGTGTGTGTGTGTGTGTGTGTGTGTCTCTACCCAGCCCCGTCTAATTGCTGGGAGTGGCCGATTGGCATTGAATGCCCAGCCACTTGAAGCGTTAAGATCTTTGATCTCTTCATTTCGTAAACTCCCGTTAAAAAAAACTAAGCGCTGTGGGAAAGCAGTGCTGCTTATATTCTCTCTCTCTCGCTCTCTCTTGGGCACGCTTTGTGCTGCATTTGCAAAGCTTAAAAGCGCAAAAAGCTTTTAGACAAAAGCTGCCTGAATTGTTGCTTTTGGTTGTGTTTTGATAGATTTGACTCCCAGCCCTACCCGACCCCCCCCCCCTCCCCCACCCACACCCCTTCCAACCTCCTTGCTCTCATAGAAAACTGCTTAACCGAACACAGCATATAAACATCCTCCTCGCGTCGCTGCCTATTCTTCTCCTTTTCAAGAATATAAATTATCTTAGAAAGGAAAGAAGCTTAAGAGATAAGTTGAAATTAAATAAATCTGATCAAATTTCGTTAAATTTGAAAACAGAATATTGTATAGATTTGTACAGATACATGCTCTTGCATAGAATATACACACGTTCTAAAATCCCTTGGAACTTTCACTTATCTGTCGTCTTTCTGCTTCTCCCTGGCAACTTGTTGGATCTTTGGCAATCAAACCTTATGGATCTGCAACTCTTTTGTGGCACGGCGCCTACTTTGCATTTGGCGCCTCCGGGCTTACGATCTTCCGCCGCCGCCGCCTTCCACACAGCCGGACAACACACACACACACACACACACACACACACACACACACACACGCACAGATGAACGCTCTTGAGCCGGACAATGGGCCTGTCATTTGTTGCTGATGCGTGGCTGATGCCTTGCGGAGATTTATTGGCCTGCTCTCAATCTTTCACGTAGCACGCTGCGTTCCATCTAAGAAGCGTGAAAGTGCCCCTGTCCGAGAGGATCTGCTTCGATTTGTTTTTGGCTCGGCACAACAAAGGATCCAACGGTGCGGCCACTTCTGGCGCAACTTCAGCCAATTTTCTAGGCAAAATTGTGCCAAAAATTTGTGCCCTCTGGACCAGGTTCATGTCACTAAATTAGAGCAAAATAGTTTGGTGGTGGCAGCTGCGCCAAAGCTGACCGCCTTACGAGCTGCTCAGGATTAGGCGCAGGCGCAGGCAAGCGTTGCGGCTATTATCCTTTTACCTAAAGCCGAGCCACACTAAGCGGCGGCGGGGGGAGCGACGGCGGCGACTGCTGCTGCTGCTGCATCTTGGAAGCAACTTCCGACTTGGACACAAACCAATTATGACATAGAAGAAGCCAGACCAGGGTGACCAGCCAGCTATGACCCTGAGAAAGTCCAGGCGAGCGCATTGCAAGCAAATTTAACCGCAATCATTACACACACACACACACACACACACGAACACCCACAAGTGCAGTTGAGGATGTGCCGTGTCCTGTGCCGCGTCTAATTGTCGGAAGTGCAACTACTTAGAGACTGCCGCTGGCTATGCGCTTCGCTGCGTTGCGCGTCTTCAAGTGTCGCATCGAGCGTAGGGCTAAGACCAAGCCAGGCCAGGGACCAGTTCCTTAAGTTAATTGCCACACATTTAGTTGTGATAACATCGCGGCGATAAGGTCCTGTTGCAAGGTACGGCCAGCTGTACCCGGCTGCCTGCCTGCCTGTCTGTGGCAACTTAGGCGACTTAGTGGAGATTTTGGCATTGTAAGCCCTTTAACGCCAACACATTCAAAATGTTTCAAACGGGTATGATGGTTTTTTGGCAATCAGATGTCGTCAGCTCCCAGACCCCCTCGCCAGACCCCAAGAGAGCAGATCTCGCCATCTCGTAAGCTACAGGAGCTTGGCTCGCGAAATATGAAATATATACTCTCGTAGAACATACGCTAAACAAGTTGATTATACTTACTTTTACGTTATTTTCTCGCATTTTCATAATATCGATAAATATCGATTTTGAGACACGCGGCTTTTCAGCCTGAACTCGAGGATCGTAAGAGCTAGATACGCCAAGCTCGATAAGTTGTCGATAACATGGCATACACGGCATAAAGGATATTTCACTTTCACTTCAAAGTTGTGTGTCCTGTTTAGAGCCTGAGAATTTCATCAAAATCGAACCATAAATACCGAAGTTCAAAGTCGAAGCCAGAAAGCTTGTTAGTCCAGCTTGAAGCTGGGTTCAGATTATATTCGAGTTTAGTCTACTCTTTGGCATCCTGGTCCTGCCTTTGCTTTTTACCTAGGCCATAATTGAGCTGTTGTCAGCAAATATTTGTAGCCGATTACATGATGCTATGCCTATGCCTATGCTAATTTTAGGAAATATGTATGCTTAGATGATTATGCATAAGATTATGCGCATAACGCCTAATCCCTTTGAGCGGGACGCACAAATATTTTCATGTCTCATGTCAAAACAGTGAGAGAAAATAAAAAATCTATAAACCTAACCCCCCTTCTGCCCACGGATTTATGATGCCTGGCATTTGTGTCTTTTCGATTTTTCGATTTCTCATTTTTCGTTTTCTTCTTATTATGTTTTTTATGCAAATTCTTGACAAACGCGAGGGTTAACACTCGCAGTCAGTCAGCGTCAGTCAGCGTCAGTCAGCGTCAGTCAGTCCACGGGCAAGTCCATTAAGGTGTTACACGGCAACAATCTTTGTCGAGTAATTACAGGCTTGTTAGCTATGGTTGCAACAACATTTCGCTTTCTTTTCCCGGAGGGTGCGACGTGGGAAACTGTTTTTCCTGACACCCAACGTTTTTTTTTCTTTTCTTTTTTGTTTTTTATGCTTGTCCCAACGCATGTACATCACTTCTGAGTGTTTGGGCGAAAACAAAAGGATCATCGGCTCATCATCTGGCAGGCAAGAGCGTAATCGAAGTGAGAGCAAAAAAACCTAAAAGATCAGTTGTCAATCAAGGTCCCGTGCATGTTCATTTCCATATCGATCCCACAGAGCGGCCCCTCATATTGCCCGGCTAATTACTCAATTCGTCCCATTCGACAGCCCGTCCTCAACTATTTCATAAACAGAATAGAATAAAGAGCGCATCGCATAATTTGAATTTAATATACTTTTAATGGGCCAATTGGGAAGCTTACAGGAACTGGATGCGATCGAAAATGTTAGATTAAAAATGGGACATTAGTTTAAATAAACCGGATCCGGTGAAATGGCAATTGTCCGGTTACAGATCAGGCTAAAGGGAAAGCTGTTATTTAGTAGAGAAAATGGTATTCCTAAGTAAAAATCCAAAAATAAACTTAATTTAGTAAACAAATATAATTCAATTGAGAGTCTGGTTAACTTATGTGGGTTTCAGCAAGTTGCGTACTTAAAAACAAGTAAGAGGTTCTAGTCGGGAGCTCCCGACTAGGGGATACCCTGAACCCTCTTCTTCCAACATCAAATGCATATATATATTCTATTTTAGAAGCTATATGTCAAGTTTGGTGACTTCAGCTCTTATTATTGACAAAAATTGCCCAAAAAACAGGATATCGATATCGATTTTTATCGATTGCTTGGAAGCGGAGTAAGTTATCGATTATCGGAAACAAACTCGATCTGCGCGGAAGCTAGGAGCATCTACATCTAAAATTTCAAGTCTCTAGGTTCTCAGATCCTTGCGTTCATACATACGGACGGACGGACAGACAGACAGACGGACGGACAGACGTACGGACAGACAGACGGACATGGCTTGATCGACTCGGCTATTGATGCTGATCAAGAATATATATACTTTATGGGGTCGGAGCTGCTTCCTTCTGCCTGTTACATACATTTGGCTTTCGCACAAATACAATATACCCTTATACCCATTTTTAATGGGTTCAGGGTATAAAAGGGAAAGTTTTTCTAAATTAATTTGAATTTGTTTTTATGATTTAACTGAAGCTTCTTAATTTAATTTGAAGATATTTTCCACAAATCCTAATAGCTTCGACAAAACTTGTACAAACTATTTCGATCCGTTTCGAAAGTTTTGCTATAACAAATTTTATAAGAGTTCATGCCAGAATTCAATCCAAACATTGTTTAAATATTTATTAAATACTTCTATAAATATATGCATACACATTAGATAGATTGTTTGTATCTATATTTTTTAAAATTTTAACAAAATTTGTAACTAAATTAGTTCGATTGATTGCTCTGTAATAGACCTTAAATTTGGTATTCGATAAGCCGAGGGCCGAATACCACAATATGCTACCCCAAGCGACAGCAGTGCGATGCACTTAATTAGGCGATATCATTTAGAGAGGGAGATATGATTACATTCAGTACAGCTCGTAAGTGGCCATAAAATACAAATGAACTAACAAGTAAAGGTGCTCGAGTCGTTAATGACCGACTACAAGATACCCTGAACACGACGATCGCGCACGACATAGAAGCGCTTCACTCGGTGCTTATAGTCCGATCTTTATGAAATAAACTGGTCTTCAAATTGGCATTGAAATACGCATGCAAGCCTCTAGCTTAGCAATTTCAGGTTTTCCTCTTTTTGATGGAGCGGGCGAGGTTTTTAAAAAAAAACAAGTAAGAGGTTCTAGTCGGGAGCTCCCTGAACCCTCTTCTTCCAACATCAAATGCATATATATATTCTATTTTAGAAGCTATATGTCAAGTTTGGTGACTCTAGCTCTTATTATTTACAAACATGATATCGATATCGATTTTTATCGATTGCTTGGAAACGGAGTAAGTTATCGATTATCGGAAACAAACTCGATCTGCGCGGGCACTAGGAGCACTTAGCACCTAGCAACTATATTCATCGAGATATGTCTGATTGAAATGTATCTCAAAATCGATATTTATCGATATTATGAAAAAAGCGTGAGATATCGAGAAAAACTGAAAAGCTCGTGCTGCCATATATTTCATAATGCAAGCCTCTAGATCTAGCTAGATCTGCTCACAAATATGTACTTTATGGGATCGTACCTTCCGCCTTCCGTCTGTTACATGCCTTGCCACAAGTACATCAAGCCCGTTTGAGGGTATACAAAACAATCGATCGAAGCGCGTGCACCAAATGTGAAATAAAGAAATTAGAGTGTGGGATTTGGGGGGGGTGTAGTTTTTTTTAGAGTGTAGACAATTAAAATGTTTACCAATCGAAATGGTAGAGAAAATAATGTCGCAATATCAATAACAGCGGCAACCGGGGAGGATATTGAGGAGTGCGAGCGCGTCAGCTGGACAAAAACAGAAGATCGCCGTGTACAACAATTTAATGCAATTAGTGCGACAATGCGACAGACGGAACAGAGTGACATCTAAGTATATATGCCCTATAAAGCTGCCGATACAGATAGGACAGAGAGAGAGGGAGAGAGGGAGACTGACCAGATAGTGTATGCAGTTGGGGGTAATTACATAATTACATGGCGTACGATATGCAACGCGTGTCGAGGGTCGGCGCGTTGTGGGTGCAACAGCAACATGCCACATGCCTGTCACAGGCATTTGCAACACAACAGCGCTGCGATGGTCTATGTGTGTGTGTGCGTGTGTGTGTGCATTGGCAGAACTCGACTGTTGCCAATCTCACCTGGCTGATTAATGATATTAGGTAATCCCATTAGCCGGACCTTGGCCCCATGCAAAAAATCAACGCTGTCAAATGCAATCAACCGCAATAATCGCGCGAAAATGAAAATGGGAAAAACGCAACAACGAAAAAATAATACTATTGAAAACAAAAAACCAAAACAAAACATTAGCAGCTAATGCATTAGAGCCTTAACCACCCCAAGCTAATCAAGGCAGTTTTTCCCAGCCCAAGGCCATATCCCAGCTATATGCCAGTCATATCCCATATAATACGTATAATCGTAGACCCTATATGACGCTGACGATGTGTTAATTTCATTTGATTGACATGTGTCCATGCGGCTGTTCTGTTCTGTTTTAAGATCGAAAACCAAAAAAATAAAGAGGAAAAACTAACCTTACATAGGGAAATCAATTTTTGAGGCACGGCTCCCACGTGTGGACTGTCATGTTAGAATCTCGACACATCAACATTGTTGCCATGTTGCCCCCTATCCAAGCACACGATCTACACCCATCTCAGCTAAGCGCATCCCATCTGGTTCTGACGCTTGTTATTGTTGCGACAGTTTTTCAATTGTTTTGCCTTTGCTGTCGTGTCGCAAGTTGGGATGACACCAAAAACATTCATGTCCAACTGTCATATACATATAATATGATATAATGCCGGAGCATGTCCGAAACCGGAACGAAACTGTCTAAACTGTCTAGGTCAATGTCTAAATTAACAACTTTTTAGCGCTTCGGCTACTTTGAGTACAAAAAAGAAAAGAAAGGAAAACAAAACCGGAAAATTAAGATCTTGCTTCCGTTTCGGTGTGAATTCCAAATACTTTAAATTCCATTTTTAAATTTACTAAGGTTTTTTTTTTTATTTTTGTAAATCTTAAACTCAAGGTATTAAACTCAGATCAACTCAGACAACGATTCTATAACTAGCAAGTTCTCCAAATGTTCAAAAGGTTTTTGAGGGAACATCCAAATCTAAAATAAGTTTTCAGACTCGAATTTAGAAAGGTTTAAAGGTTCGGAGTGTTAGATAACACATAAGCCCAACTTGTTGGTAATTTAAATCAGACGTAACCCTAGCTTGAACTTCAATTTTATTAGCCTTCTAAAGGGTATTCAAATTTGATCATCTTAGGAGAGATCTTCGAACCCGTAAGGAACTAAGTATATTCGTGATCAATAACAACAACCGAGTCGATCCAATCACATCCATCGGTCTGTCAACTTTTAGACTTAACATAGGTTCGCATTTTTATTAAAACAAACCTTTTCGAATTTTCAATATAATTTGATCAATCTTTAAAGATATACCATGCCATGAGAAGTACATCAAATAAATAAATAAATAATGATTAGAATATATAATTAATCTGCAAATTACTGAAATTTAGTTTTTGTAACAATGATAATATCAAATGAGACAAATGGATATAGATAAGTTAAAAAGTATAATACCCCTTGTTGAGTTAAATTAAATAAGTTCAGGCATGGATGTGAGTACTGATACAAAGTTGACATAGCTAATAAAATATGCCTGCAGTCTCATATATGGAAAAGAGTCGTCAGATAAGCTATTTCCAATGAAGTAGTCCTTAAAAGCTTCTCTCTTGCGCCATATAGTGGCAATGATTAAAGTTAAACAAGTTTAAGTATGGATGTAGATAAGTTTTTACCAAGTACTACACATAAAAAGCTAATGAAATATTCCTGCAGGCAAAGGGCCATCAGATATATCAGCTTCATATCAAGTTAAAGTTTCTCTCTTAAGCCAAAAAGTGAACAAATGCAGGCTCTGAAGAGTGTACCCTATGAAGTGTGGCCCCTTTTGAAATTTCAATCCGTCAGTTGGCTCATGAAATTTGTAATTTAAGATGTTGCAATTCATGAGGACGTTAGCAGATTCGTAAATTGTGTAAATTACCCGATTCGATATGCGCGAAAATTGTGCAATGAAGCCAAAAGAAAAATAAATTTTGCATGGCTCAATCATCGATTTCGATTCGGGTTCGACTCTTGGCCCGCTCTCTGTGTGTGTCTCTCCCTACCCCCTTCGAGAAAGTTGTGACAGGAGGAAAGGTAGCGAAATGCGTTGCATTTTAATCGCTAGTCCTAGCCCAAAGGAAGAGCAAAAAAAGAAAAAAGGCTGCTGCTCCTTTCGCAGCCTTTCGCCGTCGCGTCATAAGTGTGTGAAAAATTGATAGACTTGTCATTGCCGGCCGAGTCCAGTGGGGTGGGTTAGACGACAGTCCCGTCAGCCAGACACTCGTCCTCGTCGTCCTCCTGTCCGCCTCTTTGTGTGCCGAGGCACATAAAATTGCATAAATGTCAGACGACTGTCATGACAACCTCTTGTAAACGCCCCATAATTTTTATTATTAATGGCATCAACGCACTATTATCGAACACCCAGCAGCCCATCATATTTTCAACTGACTAACTCAGGTTTTACTTTTTCATTTTCCTTTTCTGTTAAAAGGGTATTGCAATTATCTCGGCTAACTGCTCTAATCTTACGTTTTATTACCTTTTAGAGCGCACATTTGTGCTGAAGCTTACGCAAGGTCTTACTTCTTGCTTCGCTTCACTTTTAGCTTTTTTTTCTTTTTTCATTTTGTCAGTTGTTCAACTAATATTAATTGTAAAACTACTTGCCTAGTTCTGCTGTGTAAGCACATCATCAACTAAAACTTATCTTCGCTTCTCTCTTTCGCTCGCTCTCTCTCTCTCTCTCTCTCTCTCTCTCTCTCTCTGTTGCTTGTTTCTGATGAGATCTTCCAGACTGATTGATTGACTAATTTACTCTTTGACCAACTGACTAAATGGATGACCGACTGACTGAATAATTAACCGACAGAATGATTGACTAACTAAATGACTGATTGACAGACTAACTGACTAGAAGATTGATTGGATTAGTGATAAGCTGACTGACTGAATGATTGAGTGACTTATTGACAGACATTGACTGACTGACAGACTGTATGACGACTTGACTGATTGGGCTGTATGACTGATTTCCTGACTGAATGATAAACTGATTTGACTAGCTCACTTTCCAATACACTAATAGACTGATTGACTGACTGACTGACTGACTCAGTGACTAGCTGACTGACTGACTGACTGCAAACTGACTACAAGATTTACTGACTGACTGATAAACCGATAAGCTGTCCGATTAACGGACTGACTGATTGATTGATTAATTGTCTGAAAACGGATTGTTGTCTGTATTATTCGTTTTGTCATATTTTAGAATTTGGATTATCAATTGCCTTTCTGCAATTTTTCGAACAACTTATGCCAATGTGAAGATCAAGATCCTTCTGAAAATCCTTCTCTTCGCAAAGTTCAGGCATCGCAGATTTACGAATTAATTGGAATTAAGTATAAAATGTTTTTGCCAAAATCCTGGTCTATTTTTAGGAAGTGAATATAAATACAAGCTGAGCAAGCAGTGCACTGCTTGCAGGCGTTTTGTAGTTAAACGAAAAAAACAGTGCCTACTTTTCAGGGCCATGCGTTTAAGGATGTTTCGATTAGAGTCAAGCCAAGGGAAATACAAATTTATTGTTAACGACAATTTGATACTCTCTAAAAAGTTTTATTTTCCAACGTAGAAACCAGGCCAGTAATAAGCTTGAGTTCTGACTGCACAGTATATTAGAATTCAAATTGTAATCCTTATCAGGCACTTGGCCGCCTATTGATTTGGATATTTAATAAAGTGGCTTGAGGCTCTGAAATGTAATAAAGTTTGAAGACGACGAAACTTTATTAAAAACAAACGGAATTAAATTATTTAAACATATTTGTATATGCCATAAAATCCCGGTTCCATGTATGCTTATATTCCGGATCTCTTTAGATTGAAAAGTGCTGGGTCGATACAATTTCGTCAGCGACAGCGCCTACTACAAAATATATTTATATATATGTATCTATACATATATATATATATATATATATATATATATATATATATATATATATATATATATATATATATATATATATATATATATATATATATAACAGTAGGCGCTGACGTTTGATTTGTCTACCAGCCTCACTCTCGCCTCGTATATGCTCATTCTACTTTTATTTCTTATATAGAAACAAACGTATACAGTCACATTTTAAAATTCTGTAATTTATATATATATATATATTTATACTTTTAAAATGGATAACAAACTTTACAAAATCGTCTTAAGACATGTATACAAGATAATATGCGAATACCAAGCCGGACCAAACCATTTTGTTAAAAGGATAAATGTGTACGAGCTTGTAATTCGTAAGATGCGGCGCAATAAACACAATGAAAACCTGAAGAATCTAATTGACTCCAGCCTAACTGAACTTAGGCAGTCTGGAATTGTGGCCTATGTGGAGCCGGACCTCTACGGAATTTACAAGGAAGTTCCGGAAAATTCGGCAATGTTTAGATTCTGTAATTTCATTTATTTTCAATAATGTACCTACAGTCTTTTAACTAGTTTCCATTTCAGAGGCTGGGTCGGGAGCTGTGCGGAAAAAAAACAAGCGGAACTTACAAATTGTATCGAGCAAGCACTTTTCAATCTAAAGAGCTCCGGAGCATATATAACTCTGCAATGTTTAAATAATTTAATTCCGTTTGTTTTTATAATAAAGTTCCGACGTCTTCAAACTCTTTCCATTTCAGGCGCTCAAGCCACTTTATTAAATATCCAAATCAATAGGCGGCCAAGTGCCTGATAAGGATTCAAATTTGAATTCTAATATACAGTGCAGTCAGAACTCAACCTTATTACTGGCCTGGTTTCTACGTTGGAAAATAAAACTTTTTAGAGAGTATCAAATTGTCGTTAACAATAAATTTGTATTTCCCTTGGCTTGACTCTAATCGAAACATCCTTAAACGCATGGCCCTGAAAAGTAGGCACTGTTTTTTTCGTTTAACTACAAAACGCCTGCAAGCAGTGCACTGCTTGCTCAGCTTGTATGTTTTTAACCGTTAAGCAACTCTGTGAAGGATCTTGGCTTGCATCTCGATCGGAGACTTTCATGGAAAAATCATGTTAAGGCAAAACGGCAGCAACTTAAATTAAAGACACAAACGAATGTCCTGGCTGATATGTTAAACATCTCAAGCTAGCTTAGAAAACAAAGCTCTTCATAATAAAGCCATAAGCCATACTGGACATATGCTTGACACAACTTTGGACTACTGCTAGTAACTCCTTTCAGTCAAAAACATTGCGATTCATACAGACACCAAAATAACCTAGCCCTAAATCGAACAGATAATAGTCTAGCAGTAAGAAGACGAAGAAGAGTGCATATTCTCGATCTCGCGAAAAGAAACATTCAATAGGTAGAACCTTAACCTAACATACAAAATAAGTAAAATATCAAAGTAGGCTTCACTGGAAACTTTCTATTCCTGTTATTTTTAATTATAGCTAACTAAATTTACATATTTTCTTGGGAAAGTAAGGAGTTTAGTGGAAATATCTTGGAATACGATTTTTGTTGCCATACAAAAACAGATTTTCGACCGATTCCTCATAATGTAGTGCGATCTGAAGGTTTGGTTCATATATAAAGTTGAATCGATTCGTAGGGACCGTCGAATGAATGAACGGATAGACGGACAGGACTATATCGACTCGGCTATGGATGCTTATTTGAATATACATATATAAGTACTTATGGGGTTGGCCCATCTCCTCTGGCCAGCCCACTTCCATTGCTATCTACTCTAGTCTATCTCTAGCTGCTTGTCTCTTTCTCGCTCTGTTTCATGTTGTCGAGCTCTTCAAGAAATACAAAACGTTTTAGCAAAAAAAAAAGATTGCATTTTTAATATAAGTTTAATTATGATTAGAATCGTTTTTTTGTTTTTTTGGTTTTGTTCTTTGATTTGTCTTTAAACTAGGCCGCTTGCTCTGTCGCTCGCATTCATTTTAGTTCCATACAATCTCGTATTTACAATATTGAGTTAACAAACTTTTAGTTATACAATACACAATACACTCGAGTACAATACATCAATTTGTTAGACTGCGACAGGAACACACACAAAAAATAAAAAAAAAAAAACATATGATTTTTATAATAATAATAGTAATAATAATATCTAATACAAAAGTAGTCAACGCTCGGCAGGCCGAAGTTTTGAATGGACTCCAAACCAGGGCCCGACTTGCGACTATATACAAACGATTTTCAATGCGAATCGGAGAACGCTTTTTAATTGTTATGTTAAATGTAAATATGCAAAGTTTTTCAATAGAATTGGTTACATTTCTGTCGAATGGACCCACGCAGCTTGTTGGACCCCCTAAGCCCCAGTTGGAGTATGTTTACATAGCTTTGGTTACACACATTTTTTTTTCCTTTTTTCATTTTGGTATTTCTAAGTAAAAAAAATATGTGATTTGCATTTGTGTTGGAAAAAGTCATTAGAATAATACATTGATCATAATGTTGGTTGATTTCTTAGCGTGTATGTGCCGTCATATCTTATGGTATTTATCATATATAAAAAAAAAACACTATGTAACATAGTAAATGGGGGGAAAAAAAAATAATACAAGAAAAAAAAATCGAGTTTAACTAGAGAGTTTGCATTTAAAAGTTACAAATACTTTCAGACAATTGCATTGACAGTTCGTGTAAAATAGAAAACAAGAGCTTAAGCTAAAAAATTGTTATAAAAAACAAAAAAAAAAAACATACAAGAGATCAAAGCTTGGTTAAAAATTAAGTGAAATACATGGGCCTTAGCCTTGTGTTAATTTTAGACATATTTGTTTTCTGAAGACCAATTCAAGACAGTTAATTAAACAAAAAATAACTAAAAAAAAAACATGTTACATAGTGCGCTTAGTTGTTTCTTTTTTTTTTTTGTTTGGCTACCTTTTTCTCTTATTTTTGTTTTTGGTATGCGTGTTGTTTAAGGAAAGAAAAGTCTCGATCGTCGACAATTGTCGCGCCATCATAAGTTTGCCATAGAAACCTATATATACCTATATATATATATATATATATAGGGAGAGAGAGAGAGCTATAGATCGCACGCCTATAGCGTCTTCAGCATGGTCGCCTTGCCGGCGCTGCTCTTGTACGTCTCGTAGGAGGCGGCAGCGGCGCCCACGTGCAGCTGCGCATAGCCGGAGCTATTGGCGACGGCTGCAGCAACTGCCTCGGCGCCATTGACCACCGACGGCGATATGGATTTATGTGGCTTATAGCGTTGCAGCATCTCCGCGGAGGTGAGCTTGAAGGTTTCGCACATTTGGGCGCGCACACGTTCCATTAACTGATCGATGTCATCCTTGGTGAGTCCCTCGGTGCTAACCGGCGGCAATGTCGTAATCACAATCCGTCCAGCGTTCAGTATTTTCTTCTTATCATTGAGGAATGTACAATAGGAGCTAAAGACCACCGGCAGTATCGGTATCTGCTGATCGATGGCCATGTGAAAGGCGCCCTTTTTGAACGGATGCAGTTCGCCGGTGTTGCGGCGTGTACCCTCCGGGAATACCCATAGCTTGATGCGCTGCTTCTTAATCCGACGATTGACCGCATTTAGCGTATCCCGCGCCTTCTCGCCGCGCACACGATCAATGAATATGAGCCCAGCCAGCCAGGCGGCCAAGCCGAATGGCCAGGCATAAAACAGCTCCCGTTTGGCCACCACCGTGCACTTGTTCATCACGTGCCAGATGTTGAACATGCCTGGCACAGGGTACAAAAGATTTCGATTAGTTTCCATTGTCTGTTGCGGGTTGCCTTTTGCATATTTACCCAGCACATCCAGTGAACTCTGATGGTTAGCGACAATGATGCAGGCCTGATCCTTCTCCAGATGCTCCTTGCCGCGCAGCTCCCAGCGCAGGCCAATTAATGCCGTGACCCGATGACACCAGGTGCTCGCCCAGCTGCAAGGATTCAGATTGCAATCAATTACGTGTTAGATAGGAAGCCAGCAAGGGCTGTACACTTCTATCTTTCTTTATATGTGTCTGTGTCGTTAAGGGTATTCAATCTTCGTTCTAAATACAGCCTTTCAAGTCCGCCCGATCACAGAGGCTTTCCAATTATGACCGGAACACTTTCAGGATTCCGTGCAGTGACAACAAAGTGGGCGTATAGTCAAGTAAGTAAATCTCTATCTAATATTGAGTTCCCCGTTTTGGTTTCTGGCTGGCCAAAGAACTCGAGAGAAACCAATTCCGTCTAGATGTTAACGATGTTATGCACGACAATCCAACAGGATGCCCACTCCGTCATGGGAGCGGTCCAGGCCCATTAGGCGTTCGAACAAGAGCAGCATCTTTCCGGATGATGGATGTCGGCGACCCCAGTTGTTTGTTGCCTCGTTTGAACGGAAAACGGAACGTCCGCAGATGAGTCTGTTGCTTGGCTGGGAATATGGTCGCGAATGGCTAAAGGAACGCGATGAGTTTCTGCGTCACGATACCTTCAAGTCAAACAAGCGATTCATTGAGCCGGACTATAATTGGTGGCTAAAGAAGCGTCAAATTGTGCTCGATCGCAGGAAGCTCTTTACGCGCAGTCGCCGGGCGGCAGCGAATCAAAAGAAGTGCTATGAAATGACCGCGTTTGACGGGGCCAGGCAGCTGCGGCAGGAGCGCGAGCTACAGCAACAGTATCGCGAACGTGCCACCCATCTAGAAGTCAAATGCGAATGCGCCGATTGCAAGCAGAAGAGATGTCGCCACGCCTTGCCACAGCCAGCCCAAGTTTAAGGAAGAGACTCTGACGCCAGCCATGTAATGCGCTGAGCTTTACTTGGATTGGTTGACACGTGGCAAGGTAAGTGGCAGGTGCATGTCAAATGTTGACGGGCACTTTTTGACACTTTGTCAAAACCGGTTTGGGGAAGGTTTGCTCATGTTTCTGTTAGCCCATTTGGCTGTGTGATGCATTTATGCAATGTTACGGCGTTGCCACCTTGCCGCTAAATGCATGTCCGGCAACACCAAATATTGTCGGGCAGACATAAAAAATCCAAGAAGTTTATCTTCTCGCTTTTTCGAGAGGAAATTAGCAACTAGCCGTTTATTCCGTTGATTATTTGATGGGAACTAACATTACAGCGTTGCCACCTTGCTATTAAATACATGTCTGGCAACACCAATTATTGTCTAACAAGCGGTAGTATTTTTGATATACGTGTTGACATTATTAGCTCGATTGTCCTGATGAAATTTGGTGTTGCCACATAGCAATAATTTAGACATACGGCAATATTGAAACTCATTCAAAGAAAAGAAGTTTTAGTAATAAACAAATTGAAATAAGGTACAAATTAAGTTTATACCTATGTAAAGAAAGGCAACTGCCGCCAGCTTGCCATTGGCCAGCCATAAGCGTTGCCAGACTGTCACAAAATGTAACTTCCTGTCAAATTAGGCACAACCCTTCAACCCTTCAAACAAAGCTTGACAAAAACATGACAAATCGC
This sequence comes from Drosophila novamexicana, assembly GCF_003285875.2. NCBI lineage: Eukaryota > Metazoa > Arthropoda > Insecta > Diptera > Drosophilidae > Drosophila > Drosophila novamexicana. The sequence goes on from NW_020824847.1 coordinate 566,580, forward strand.
CGCCTTATATACAAAAAATCCTAGAAAATATCTAATCAAAACTATCCCTCTCAGTTTAGCCCATAAATACCCCATACAGGACATACTACATTTTGGTTTTTTTGGCACACCAACTACAGCAATTCATACGCAACTCTCGAGAAGATCGGCGAGCGCACTACCAAGCTACCAAGGTCGAATTCTGAATGGGTTGTACGACCGCATCGATCAAAATTTTTGCCATCTAACGAGATGTGAGCCTGGCCACAGCCGGCTCCATCCATAGATCGCTTGTGTTGCCAATTCCCAATTAAAATGCAAAGCACGCTTTGCAACAAAAAAATACAAATACAAATAATAATTGTTGTTGTTGTTTTTTTTTTGTTTTCTTTCTCTTAATACCACAATGCAGCTAAGCTGTCAGCCAACTCTGATTGCCATCTATGTGAGGCGAATGCATGCCATATGCATGTGCCGCAGCTTGTGCTCGGATATATGCAAATAGTTGTGCAACCACACTGGGGACAGGGGCGACATGGCAGGCACAGATAGGCGACGCGTCAATACTCTTACTCGAGTACGATAAAGTTAGCTAATTTCGAGCTGCGGTAGTTATATAAGTATATTATAATTATTGCAAAAGTATTGAAAGCAATCAAAACCAACTTTGGATTGAAGCTTTTAATGGAAATGGAAAATAAATAAAAGTCAAGCCCTATCAAGTTCGCTCTACTATATTATATAGCTCTATGGGAAGAATCAGTCGAAAGTTTACGTTTGACGAAATACTCTATTTTCCAAGATATTTAAATCAAACTCAGCAACATTTACAAGCTTCACGTTTCCTAAACCGTACGACAAATCTGTACAAGAGTATTAAATCTTCCTTACTTTCTCGTTTCATGTTTCCGAAATGCCAAGACTGGGTAACCATTCTATTTAACTCTTTACAAATATGAATTGTTTCAAATGTCGAAAGGGCACAAACCACAGGCAGGGAGCTGGTTCAAACTTTCAATATGTAGTACGTGTGCTATATGTATCCGAAACTATCTACGGACAGCGCGTCACACATTGCGTGACATAGTTATGGGACCCGACGGCACAGAATTCGGGCTGAGGCTGACGGCAGGCCCCAATATGTCGTGAAATATTGCATGGCTATATCACAAACAATATATATGTATATGTATATATCTATAGATATTTGGAGTGTCAGCTTGGCAATCGATTGACGCACACCTGCAGCTGCTGCATTCAAAACAATTATAATATGATTAAAATTGTACGAATTGTCATTAAATATGAAGAGCCCGCTCTCTATCTAGCTGACGGAGTGGCCCAAAATATGCACACCCTGGGCAACCCGGGCGACCTCGCCAAATTGCCAGTTGGCGTTGGCGTTGGCGTTGGCGTGCGCCGCAAACAGAGCCCCGCGAGGGGTCGGCACGTGTCAATTGCACCGCTCGCACCGCCCGCCGTGCCGCTGTCGGCGCCAAACATGCGTTGTCCTTCACACAGTCGGAGCCCAAACAAATGTCGGCTCAACAAATAGAATACTTAGCTCCATTGCCCCTGACCATGTCCACGTACACGCCCACGCCCACGCCCATGCCGCTGCCACCCAATGCAGGTGTTCCCAAGCTGCATTTGGCTTTCAAAGTCTCGTAAATATTGATGGTTACTTAGCTAGCCAAACTGAAAGGTCACAGGTCACAGGTGACAGGCGGCACAGCAAATGAGGGAAATCACAAAGGTAATCACGAAGCAGGCCTATTGAGCAGGGCTGTGGAAAGGGTTCGAGCCGCAAATTGGTTCAAACCCGAAATTGTATATGCTTATTTAACATTAGCCGATACTTAAACCCATTAGCCGATACTTAAACCCAAGCGTAAGGCAATCGAATGTTAGCATATTTTGCCAATTCGAACCGCAAACTGGTTCAAACTCTACATTTTCACTTTCTCTTCATCTATTGAATTTGTGTGGAGCGTCAATTTAAATTTAAAAGTTTGCAAAATATATAAAAGCAGGGACTGCAGGCAGCTGGTTCAAATCGTGAATTGAGCCCGATCTGAGAAAATAATTTAGATACCGCAAAGCAAAGCTTATGATTAGGATTAGTTGAACCAAGAACAGTTGAGCCTAGTTTTTATATAGTTATAGTTTTTTCTAGTTAAAAACTTTTTTTTTTCACTCTAAAAAAGAGTTTGAGATCCTTACTCCTCGTTCCTACCCATATTTGAAGGAAAGTAAACCTAAAGATATAGTTTTAAGAAACTAAAACGAAAGAGTTTGGGACCTTAAGACATTATTTCTACCCATATTTGGGGGTAAGTAAGCCCCATGAGTTAGTTTTAAGAACCTAAAAAAGATGTGGCTAAAGTAATTCCCGCAAAGTACAAGCTCATTAAACTCTTCGATCTTTCCGAGAACCGAAATAGTTAACATTAACTAATAATAATTCCTATGAGCTGGATAGTATTATTAAGTCAACAGACTAGGCCTAGCAACAGTTGTGGGGCCCGTAACCCTTGACATCATTAGGTCGTGTGTTATTCGACAAATTATTTAAAAAGAAATAAACAGACGGCTGTCTAATTGTTACAACTTGGCAACTAGTGAGACCCAGGCAAGGTCAAAGATGCCAGGTAAGGCACGTAATCACAGTAAAGATTTATCGAGCTCAAATTTCCGGTATATATATATATATATATATACATATATTTGTGTGAAAGCCAAGCAATCAGTGTGAGTGGACAATGAGGCAAAGTGGTTGCAATTTGAGTAACTGACGATTCCGTTGAACACAAATTGTTATTATAGCCCGATTTCAATTGGCCAACGAGTGTGTCAACAAATCCACAATCTAATAGAGCAATAGACGAAAGTCTATCGATTTCTGAATGCATAATCAACGACTTAATCAACTTCCCACAGCAATTTAGCTGGCCAGAAGTGCTGGAGCAGGAGGTCTAATAAGTTAATCGTATATTCTGCATTCAATTTTAATATACCCTTGTCGAGTGCACCTTCATTTCGCAATGGACTGTGAACTTGGTAGGCGACATCTAGCTGAACTTTCTCGCTGGAAAGAAGTCTCCTGGAGATCGTCTCGTCCAGATCGAAGTGCTATATCATAAGGCTGCCAGGGGAACTAACTGTTCAAAAGTTATTTACTTTAATGAACAACTTATCTAGGCTTCGCATCGAATAATACCATCAATATCGGGCCATTATATCGTATAACTTGCATAGGAACAATCGGCCGGAAGTTAAGTTCTTGTAAGATTCATTTCTTGTTAGAAAAACTCTTTTGTTTTTTGGAAGATTCCAACAATATCGGAACTACCATATCATATATATGCTATAGGAATGATTGGTCGAAAATAAAGTTTCTGTGTGAACAACTTTTTGGCCTATGCAAATATCTATGCCTCTTAATCCTTGATCCTACCAATATGAACTTATATATAGCTCTCATAGAAACAATCGGCCAGAAGTTAAGTTCTTGTAAGTGAATATATCTGAACAAAACTAGGCGTTAATGAGTTTTACTATGATCCCCACATATATGCAAAATCCTATCACTATACCATTATCTATTATATAGAATCCCTAAAACTATATAATATAGCTGCCATAATAACGTCTTTATCAGGGTTCTAGCTACAAAATCCTATCGAAATTGGACGACTATATCATATAGCTACAATCGGAACGATAGGCAACCTTTTTTGTTTTGGGTTCTAACCAAATCTTTGCAACATCGAACTGCTTTAATCATAAAGCTCTCTCTATATGTACAATCGATCGTAAAATATGTCTATTCTTTAAGAGATCTAGAGCAAACTTCCCAATTGCGAACCGCACAATTCTCGCCATATTACTGCATGAACGTTAGTCATAATTCCACAAGGGTATTTCGTCGTCGGTGTGGCCAACATAGTCAATATATTTCATATTTTTTTTGTTGTTTTGATACTCACAGTAAATTGCGCACATCGCAGGGCCGCGTGAGAAACGCCGGTATCAGAATAATCGAGTTAAACGAGACGATTCCATAATAGATTAAAAACTTGAAATAATATCGGAATATGTGATTCGTCTCGTATAGAAAGGGCAGCATCAGCAGCACAAACAATCCAAAAAGTTCCAGATAAGAGCTCATCTTGAGTGTGTATGTGTGTATGTGTGTGTGTGTGTGTATGTAGCCTGTCTGCGATGCTCTCTCTCTCTCTCTCTGCCTCTCTCTGGATCTATCGCACTCTATCCCGTTGATATTTCTGTTTCTAGTCCAGGCTCTCTCTTCTCTCTGCTGCAGTCGACGTCGCCGTCAACGTCTCTGTCTCCGTACGTATTCCGCGGCGAGGCTTAAGGCAGAGCGGTGCAGTCTTTTCTGTTATGATCCTAGCTGCAATGTGGCGAAAGTAAGTTCCGATTATAACGGCAAGCTGAAAACCGTTACCGTTAGAGATGAGCACGTGTCGAATTGTTAGATACCGATATGTTGTGTTATTATACATGCAGAAGTTTTCTCATGCAAAAACCAGAGCTGCAAATACAATATATATATATATATATATATATATATATATATATATATATATATATATATATGTATGTATATAAGGCAGTTTTCTGCCTTCGGGCTGATCTTTGAATTGATCTTTACCCGAAATTTGCATTTACATGATTGGAGCTTATTTTCAATTCATTAAATTTAATCTTAAACTAAATTTTAAGTGTTGTTCAAAATTCTATATTCACGTGTGCAAATCAAAAGGATACTAGGGTATTAAAGCTCTAAGAATAAATTAAGAAATTATAATATGTAGTCTACTATTACTATATACTACTATATGCTGCATTTAATACTTATACTTATTATATAGCACGACACGCGCCCATCTCTAGCCTAATTGCTCTTGCAGCAATATTCCATTCTGATTGTTGTGCCATTTAAATGGACACCACTGTATGTGTGTAACTGTGCAAGTGTGATAATGAGTGGGAGCGAGAGGTGTGCATGCAAATGTACGTGCGACAGAGCGAGCGAGCCGAAGGGAAGGTTTTGCGTGCGCTTTGCGGCGCATTCTTTGCCCTGCTGCATTACCATGATTATTTGGCGAGTGCAACAACAACAACAACAACGCACACAAACACAAAACAACATTAAAAAAAAATCAATTTAAATTGCCGAGCAAAACAAAACAGAGAAGAAGAAGAAAAGTCAAGAGCTCATATTTTATGTGGGCGACATTATTGAGGTTTCTTTTTATGATGAAATAATTCAATATGATATGATTAAATTGCGCGATACACTGATTAACACAGCATATAATAAGTGCGCCTAATTACGGTAATTGCTTAATAAAGCCGAACAACAAATAATAATATATCAATAACTGCATTAGTCTTGGGTTTTACAGTAGTTTTTAATGGAATTGTGCCCGAATCTTTTGGGAATACTTGCAGCTAGGTTAGGGAATTATATATAGATTCTTTTACACCCTATTCTTCCTAATGTCACATAGGGTATTTGAGCACTCACAGTTACAGGTTGAAAATATCGAAATATAAACAAACCTGAGAAGAGAAGAAACTGCAATACTAAGCAAGATCCCCCGCAAGTATGCAGTAAGAAATTTTAGAAGAGAAGAAACAGTAGAAAATGCACAAGTTGATAGTGCATAGAGAGTTAGAGATACCCTGTAGCCAGGCCAATAGACATAAGCTAGCTAAGCCACATTTTAGAGCTGACAAGCAAACAAATATATTTTACGAATATGATTTTTCATTATTTTTAAGCACTGCTAAACTTACTTAATAAAAGCTTAATAGAACTTTTCTGCGCTAGCGCAGCGTTTTAATTAACGAGTGACCACTGTACCTGCCAGACATCAATATACTTCTGTTGTAGGCCCAATTAACAGGTATCAGGGGAGCAATTGGGGCCAAACTTGGTTGATCAAGATGTGCATATGCATACGTATATGATGATGTATGTGTATGTATGTGTGCATATACTCTACAATTCCAGATATGGGCACTGCTGGCTATTGCACACACTTGAACATGCTCTACCCGCTTGTAACAGTTACAGGGTATACGAGTGCAATAACTTTAAAATGATTTAAGTGTGCATCCGGTACTCTCTCTCTCTCTCTCTCTCTTTCGCTCTTTCGCTCTCTCTCTCTCATGTGTACATGGCGAAAGCAGCGGCTGCTGTAAGAATTTATGAGCTTTATTTGTGTGCAAGCCGGCAGGACGTTGACCCACACACACACGCACGCACAAAAACACCAAAAAAAAAAAAAGAAAAAAAAAACACGCACAAAGTAAATTTAAGAAGAAAAAAAACACCTAACTGGCATCTTATGCTGCTCACAATGCATAGACACACACACATACAGCTGCTTGTGTGCATGTGTGTTATGCCTAGGATAACTGTAAGCCGAATATTTTAGCGTCGTTCCGCCAAGCGCGTTTGCAAGCAAAAAGCAACAAGAACAAACACGAAGTGAGGGTTGCAAAGGAGACAAAAATCAGCCGACGCCGCAGCAGCAGCAAAAGACATACACACACACACGCGCACGCACATGTGCGGAAAGAGACGAGGTAAGGATAACAAGCAAAACAAATGAAAAATAAATAGAGTAACACGATAAAAGTGCACAATTTGCAATTAAAATGCTTGTCTGCATTTATTATTGTTATTTTCGTTGCTTTTCTTCTGGCTTTTTCTCTTGTGCGTGCTTTGCTTTTGATTCCTTTTTGTTTTGGCCTCGTTCTTGCTGCAGTCGCTGCGGCAGCTTCTTTGTGCAGCGGCTGTGCTTTGCAGCCGGGACAACACACACACACACACACACACACATAGGCAGGCAGGCCAGCATAATCTCTTCTCACACACACACGCACACTCAAAATTAACTAAAGTAACATTAATATAATACAATTGATGGGCGGGAGACAACAACAATGCGCGCGAGTCGAGCCTGACGACAACACATTCAATTATGTTCAAGCATGCAGCATTTCTTTTCTTTTTCTTCTTAGTCTCTCTGTGCGTCAGTTTTATCTTTTATCGAGCTGTGTTCTTTTTTTTTTTTGTCATTTATGTTGTTTTTACTTATGCTCTAAATAGTGAGGGTTTACGTTTTTCTTTTTTTGTCTTGATGTGACGCCGCTGCGGTTGACAATGTTGGCAGCGACGGCGACGACGACCGGGCGCCGTTAAAACGTAGAGCGCGAAAAATGTTGACAAGAATTTCCGTTACGGACGTGCTTGCTCTGCGGTGACGAGAAAAACAACAACAAATTGCAACAAAATTGATGCTTAGCAGTAATCTGTTAATAACATATTAGCCAATGTTATACTCAAAATGTACTGTTTTCATATGGAATTGACGAATGTTACAAGCTTAACGAATGTCACACTTAACATTTACTCACCCAACGAATTGTAATGTGCTATGGTACAGTATTGTAACGAGCTGACGAACCGGCGGTGTGTGCATTCAGTGCAAGCTTTACTTAAAATACCGAATTATTTAAATCGACACTAAGTTGGTTGTTACACCTGCTTAAGACTTTGGCGCGCAACTTAAATTAAAGATTATCCATGCAACAGTCACAGCATGCGCAATATGCACTAAAAATTAATAAAAATACTATTTGATTTTATTTGTTTGGTATTTTTTACTTTAAAAGATGCTGCAAGGTATGCAGGACACTTGGCAGAACTTTTGCTTGCCCACAAATGTAGCTGTGTTTCCGCCTGAGGGCACTTGGCAACCGGCGAGAAACCCTGATTATGTCCCCACCACCCCGCCCTACCCTTACGAAAAGCTTGGCATGCGGAAAACGTGTCGTCGAGTGAAGCCAAGGGGAAAAAAAAAAACAAAAATATTTTTGTTTACATGGGGCTGCCAAGCAAAATGAAAATGATGACACGCTGATAATCTGGATTGATCTCTGGGACGAAATAAATTCGAAATGACGGACAGCTGCCGTAATCGAAAATAAGCTTACAATCAGCAAGAAACGCTTTTAAATGGCCATTACTTAATATAGTAATTTACATTTAGCTCAAGTCTAGCAGGCAGCGAGATTTTAGACAGTCACATCCTTTAGAAAAGAGAAAGTGTTTCTATTCAAACCATCAATTATACCAAGCAGTATATGTTAATACCTATTTAAATACTAGAAAGATGGTAACACTGTCGGCCATGCTGTCTGATTGAATTCGTTTCGTACGCTACGCATCTCACATGAAGAAACAAACACGGTTTTACTTGTGCAGGCTGAAGTCTGTATACTCTTGCGCGTGAATTAACATAACAGTTACGCACACTACTACAAATGTTGACTTGCAGCTGTAACAAGCAGCGCTCAATAATCATGCGACTCTGTGCCTTTGTGTGCTTTTACAGTGCGCTCTTACTCTCGCTTACTCTCTCAGTCACGCTCAGCAATTCTGTAAGCGATCGCCAGTTGCTATGCCTACTCGCGGTGCGTCACTGTGTGCGTGTGTGAGTGCTTTTGCTTGTGTGTGTCCGTGTAATTTGAGATAAGCAATGAGTGCAAAGCAGGCACATAAAGTCGCTGGCAGCGCGTCTGTTGGCGCACAGTTGGCCTGGAGCTCGACTTCGACGCAGACTGTAAACGACTGTAGTGTAAATAATATAAAAGAATAACAAGCACAAAGCATAACGCGCAACACGTGAGCGAATTGAAATTCAAATAGAAGCTTCAACGAGCAGAATGCCAGCCACAACAACAACAACAACATCAAGTAAGTGCACACCGCAAACCCCAACCCCTGTGGCAATTACTCAACCGACCACCCGCCCGCCCACCACAGTTGATGGCTACAAGCTGGGCAAGGTGCTCATCGAGGGCAAAACGAAACAGGTCTACAATCTGCCCGAACATCCTGGCCTCTGCCTGCTGCTCAGCAAGGATCGCATCACAGCCGGCGATGGCGTCAAGGCGCACGACTTGGCCGGCAAGGCGGAGATTTCCAATACGACCAATGGCCAGGTATTTCGCCTGCTCAACGAGGCCGGTAAGTCTGTTATACATACATACATACATATATTTGCCTCAGACTGACTCTCCCTCTCTCCCTCTCTCTCTCTCTCTCTCTCTCTCTCTCTCTCTCTCTCTCTCTCTCTCTGTAGGTGTGCGCACCGCCTATGTAAAGCAGTGTGGGGCGAAGGCTTTCATTGCCCGCGAATGCCAAATGATACCAATTGAGTGGGTAACCCGACGTCTGGCAACCGGCTCCTTTCTCAAGCGCAATGTGGGCGTGCCCGAGGGCTACAGGTCAGTAACATCCGTTAGGTTATCTACCTTGCATTTTGCATGCGACGGCGACGGCGACGGCGACTGCGCCTTATCAATTGCAACCAACGTCAGTGACCCCTAGAGCGCCTTCACCACCCCCCTACTTCTCTGCCCTGCCCACCGCCCCCTGCTGGCTGCTGCGGTAAACAAATTGAGATACTATTGATGCACTGCATCGAGGTCGTCCCCGCCTGCCCCCGCTGCCCTGATAAGCCGCGCATTGGCTGGTTAAAATAATACTCACAATTATAGACGATCTTTTGATACCCTTGTAGAGGTTATTATCAATTGCAGACAGCATCAGTATCGCTTTATTATCCCTGTTTTTATACTTCCTTCCTTCATTCAGATGTTTTAATATCCTTAAAAATGGATAAGAAGGGTATACTGTTTCTGTGCAAATGCATGTAACAGGCTCAAGAAAGCAGTATATGTCGTATATATATTTTTGATCAGGATAACGAATCTGTTTCTGTACAAACGAACTCGAGAACTTCAAAGGCTAGACTCGAAATTTTAGGCATATATATTTTAAGGTATACACAGATTGGCTTTGTCATTTAATATATATATAATTATTTTTTTTTGTTAAAGAACATGTCTGAAAATCGATTATTAACGATACTAAAAAAAAATATATAATATATATATCGATAATATATCGATAATAATCGATTCTCAGACATATTTTCATAAACAATTTTAAGAGCTGGATGGACTCAGCTAGTTATAGGCATATGGTATACACAGTGTATATAGTCAGATATAATATATACCTTATACAGATTGTTAAGTCTCCTATGGTATATACGAATTACAAATGCTCTAGTTTTAAGGGCCTTCTACCCCTCCCACAAATAGCAAAAGGTTAAGTAGTCAAGCCCTGAAAATTGCCTAATGATCAGATTACAAATACCGATCGATTTATCAACTCGATAACTATGTAATCTGGCTAAGACTTATATCGATAACTGTTTCAGTTTATCAGCCGCTAATAATCGATAATGATCCTCAACCATTGCAGATTCTCGCCGCCCAAGCAGGAGACATTCTTCAAGGATGACGCCAATCACGATCCACAGTGGAGCGAGGAGCAGATCATTTCGGCCAAGTTCGAGCTAAACGGTCTGGTGATCGGTAAGTGTAGATTTGCAGCACCAATTCGAATGGGAACCAACTAAAAAAGCGACCACTTTGCAGGTCAGGATGAGGTGGACATCATGCGACGCACAACCCTGCTCGTCTTTGAGATTCTCGAGCGGGCGTGGCAGACAAAGAACTGTGCCCTGATCGACATGAAGGTCGAATTTGGCGTCGACTCCGGTGGCAATATTGTGCTCGCCGATATCATAGACTCGGACTCGTGGCGCCTCTGGCCGGCCGGCGACAAGCGTCTGATGGTCGACAAGCAGGTCTATCGGAATTTGACATCGGTGACGAGCACCGATCTGGATACGGTTAAGCGCAACTTTATCTGGGTATCGGAGCAGCTGGCCGATATTGTGCCGCGCAAGGATCACTTGATTGTGGTGCTCATGGGCAGCGCATCGGATACATCGCACAGCGAAAAGATCGCCACCAGCTGCCGTTCGCTGGGCCTCAATGTTGAGCTGCGCGTCAGCTCGGCCCACAAGGGTCCGGAGGAGACGTTGCGCATTGTCCGTGAATATGAATCGGTTATGCAGAATTTAATCTTTGTGGCCGTTGCCGGACGTTCGAATGGCCTCGGACCGGTTGTATCCGGCAACACAAACTATCCGGTAATCAACTGCCCGCCGGTCAAGTCCGATAACATGCAGGTGGACGTCTGGTCCAGCCTCAATTTGCCATCGGGCCTGGGCTGTGCCACCGTTCTCTATCCGGAGGCGGCCGCACTGCATGCGGCCACCATTTTGGGACTGAGCAACTTCATGATCTGGTCCAAGCTGCGCGTCAAGCAGCTCAACAATTTCGTGACCCTCAAGAAGGCCGACAAGGAGCTGCGCGGCGTGCGCAATGTCTGAGCAGCAACATTTTGCCATTAACTCTATTTACATTTGTTTTTTTTACATATATTTTTTTTCTCTAAACATTTCTATTTTGTTCCCCCCTCTCATCTATGCTCTGTTCTTCTAAACAATCATGTTTTAGTTTAGTTCGCACAAATACAGTTTTATGTGACAATAATTGTAGCGCCTTCTTTTTTGAATTGTTTAACGGTCGAGCGCCGGGTTTGTGTCTCGGCTAGTGTGCCATTTTCGTAGCATGCTTTTGGGCTGCGCTCAAATTAATTTGAAAAATGCACATTCACATATTTCGAAAAACGGTTTTTTAAATTTGTGTGAGGAAGTTGTCCCCGATCACTTCAGGTATATGAATATATACATAATATAGTATCTTGAATATATATATATATATATATATTTATATATATATACAACATATTCATGTCCTTTTGCCTGTTGTTAAGCCAAAAAGTCGCACAGTTTTAAAGCTTTTACCTTAAAGCTCTGCCTTGCTCCGAGCTTTTGTTGCAGGAATGTTCCATCTATTAAAAAGCTCTTTCGGCTATAGAGATATATGATATCTAAAGAAAGAATCGCTTAGAAAATGGATTTTCGCGTGGAAAACTTTCCCGTTTTCAAAGAGAACTAGACCAAGCTCCACAATTACCACATATATATATATATATATATATATATATATACTGTATATATACCATATTCCCACAATGGAAACAATCGTTTCTATAAAAGCACTTCCAAGTGCCAAGTTAACAAGGATTTCAAAATCTTCGAGTCTGGTTTTTTTTATATTAAACGATTTTTCGACTTCTGAACTTTGAAATGTGAACTAGTTCTTATGACAAACTCTTCAACAAGTTAAGCATCGCATGTTCAAGTATTTCCAAATATGCAACAATAGGTCAAATCCTTTATTACATTTAGCTAATGTTTAAGCTAACAAGTTTTAGAGATACGACTTTATGGTATTCTATACCTGGCCCTGTAACCCATTGGGAATTATTAAAGTTCCTGAACAAGTATTTTGCACGAAAAGTTCTTTAACAAAAAGCTCTTCTTTTCGCTTTATGAAACTTATCCTGACTATATGCTGCCTTTCATACACTCTATTTAGATTATATCAAAGCGTTAAGCCTCTTGCACGCAGACTGCAGCAAAAGCCGTAAAGTAACTTCCAAGAACATAACCTCACTAATTATATATATTTTTGTAATGCCGTTATAATCCCTCTTCACAAATGCGATGAGAATACTCATGCAAATGGGCTGCTCTTCAGATTTTCTAATTGCAATCTAGTTAACATTATTTTTTTTTCTCTTATCTGCTTTTGCGACTCGGCTAAATGCGCCGTAAGCCCACCCGACACCCCCTCCCCCACCCCCTCCCACGCCCTCTCTCTGCAACCGATTGACGCACAAGAGCTTAGCCAATGCCATGGAAACTGAGCTGCGTAGGTTTTGCATTCCGTGAAGGCGACAGCTGAGCTCTTTCACCCGCTCACGCCACCCCCCTCCCCCCCTCCTTAACCCTGACAAGTGCAGCAGACTAAACAGTGATAAGAGAGTCGAATACTCGAGGCTGGGTAACTGAAGATGAAATCGGAGATTGTGCCAAGTGGAAGAAGAGTTGCCAGCGTTGCCAAGGCAAATTAGCTGTCCTTTGTGGGCGGAGGCGAGGGGGGGAGGGCATACTGCGAAAGATGAGCAGTAGGGTGAAGGGGGAATGGCTGTTGAAATGTGTTGAAGTGCGCCCCGCACAACCTGCAGCCAATTAATCATACTTTAGCAACAAACACATTCATAATAATAACAATAATTTAGCACGTGGACCAGCGCGGCGGAGCGGGGCAAACAAATGCGTGTGCGTGTGCGTGTGTGTGTCGAGTGTGAAGAGAGCAAGAAGCAGCAGGCGAAGACAAAAACGAAGACGACAATCCCCAGCGACAAAGCGCACATATTAAAAGTCAGGGTCAAAGTGCCATTGTGTTTGGCCCACGGTGCAGCTTATGCGGTCGCGGGCAGCTAACACACCACACAGCCGTTGGTGTGAAAGAGAGCGCTGCGCTGCTCTGTGTTGAGTTGAGTTGAGTTGATGGGCAGCGGGCAACGGCAGGGGGGGGGGGGGGGGGGGGGGCGCACGCTAAGCAGTCGGAGACGGTAACGACAATAAACAAAATATGAATGGCAAGGCAAATGTAACAAAATGTAAGAAAACAAGAAATGAATAGAAAACTTTAATGCATAGTCGACTTTCGAATGCCCTACGCACATATATATGCATACATATATGAATGTATATTAATACGGGCCAGTGGAAATTACCGTTGATAAACATCAACAACATTTTTGGAGTAGCAATATTTTAATTAATGCCTCAGCGTTCATTGTTTAACATAGTGTTAATATAATGTACATGCAAATACATATGTATGTACATCAAATTGCATATCACACACATGTGTACATATTTTGTGCTTGATTTCAACACGCGCTTCAGGTTTTTTTTTCTTATTTATATTTTTATTAACTCTAATATTGATTCAAGTATAGTCAAGTCAAATAAATTGAACTGTTTACGTTTCGGGTTTGATGTTCTGGTAAATATTTTGTTTCTACCGATTTTTCATTCTATATTCCATCGATACACGAATATATCAAATATAACACGTTTTAAAGGCCATCTAATACCCTGAAAAGAGCATAGACATAATGACAACTCCCCCAACATGAAGTTGTGCCATACCGAAGTCTATGAAATTATTAACTCAAAAAAAATAGCATTATCTAGAATTCGATTCTGGAAAATATTTATTTGGATTGTGATGATTATTTTATTTTTTTTTTTTTGTATATATAAATTTATCTACATCACATTACAATGGGCTACTTTTATTGGTTTCCATTAATTTTCTATATAAAAATCGTTGAATTTAAAATACCTATTATTATTATCATGAAATAAATAATATCCTATGCAAATTGGCTGAGAAAAAACGCCTGCACATAAACACAGCAACATGTACATTTACATATATACGCTTCTAGCGTCAAGTTCAACTCTGTCAGAAAGTCATAAAGCACGTGGAAAGAAAGTGTATTGAAAAATAACGTTGTCGTCGTCTTTGCTTTGCATTGCGCAGCGGCTCAGAGGGGCTTGGGCCGCGGGGTTGCCCAACGACAACAATGCCCGGCAATTGTTTTGCGGCGACGCCGACGTCGACGTTTGCGGCGACAGAGACGATGACGCGGCTATGTTTGCGGTTGCTGTCGTTTCCGTCTGCCCGACTGTCCGCTGGTCGCGACCAATCGGCACGAGAGTTGGAGAGGGGGCGGGGGGCAAATGGCGGTGCTTTTGGCGCGGATCGTTTGCCAAAGCATAAAACAATTTTGTTACAAGCAAATGCCGCCGCCTCTTTGTCGATCTCTGCACACGTTTTCATTAACATTGTGTGCGTGCGTATGTGTGTGTGTGTGTGTGTGTGTGTTCTGTCGCTTTTGCTGTGCGCCCTCTTCTGCCTCTTCAGCTGCCGCAATTTCAGACCGAGACTTCAACTTGTTGCTAAAAATATGCAAGGCAGTAAGAGCAAAACCGGTTTTCAGCGATCATCAACTTGCTTGGCCTGTTGCTGGGTGCCAGTGGCCGCAAGCTGTGTGTATGTGTATGTGTGTATGCACGGGCACGGGGCGACTGTGCGACTTGATTGAGTTGGCTTAAGCAGCGAACGAAGCATGCACAAATAAAGCCAAGACGACAACAACATGCAAAAAGCCAACACGTAATACAAGACGCGTCGCAGTGGGGGCCCCAAACACGATCGTTCGTTGCGTCGGCCAAGCGCAAGCAGTGCGGGGGCAAAGCAGTTCACTTTTGTTGGCACAGCGAGCGGGGGCATAACAGCAGGCAAACACACACACACACACAAACACACTCATACAGGCAGAGTGGCAGCGATGATGAAGCCGCTGCCGACGCGACGGCGGCGTCGATTACGCGCGCATAGCCGGCTAGGCTTGTTGTTATTGTTGTTCTCATTCTCCTTGCTGCTGCTGTTGCTGTTGTTGTTGTTCTTATTGTAACCGCAAGTTGCGCTACTTTTGCGCTTATTCGGCTTCGCGCCTTAGTGTTATCTCGCTCACACACTCGTTCTAAGTCCATGCTTGCCAATTCACAATGTCACCCACCAGCCATAAATTCAGGTTAGGTTTTGTTTTCTTCTTTCCTTCTACACACATGCATGCACGAACGTGTTTCTGTGTGCGCGCATATGTATGCACATATGTATGTATATATATGTATGTATGTATGTATGTATGACAACTGACTTAACTGTGAATTGCTACGACTGCTGGCGACGATCGGTCGCATGTTAATGGACGACAGCCAGTGGAATCGCGCTCGTATGACGGCCTGTGCTGTTGTCGGTGGGGTGTGGGGTGTGGGGTATGCCGGGGCTGGTCTTTGGACGCGGACATTTTGTGATAAGCGCAGCGCGCGCGATCTGCCGATAATAAAAAACTTCAATAAAAACACATTAACAAAACAAAAATTAGCAATAGCCCGCGAAATGAATACAGAGACAGAGAGAGAGAGAAAGAGACGAAGAGAGAGCAAATGAAAACAAAAAAAAAAAACAGCGATCCGGATAGAATAGTCTATATAGCGGTTAACTGAACAGCTGCTCAAATACATACATGCGTGCGAACGTCTGTGTGTGTGTGTGTGTGTGTGCGTGTGTGCCGTAATGCGCTCTGGGAACCGATCGATATCGGTCAATGTCGAACAACTACCGAGGTTATAGTAAAGGTCTACGAATAGCTCTTGAGCTTGATTACATTTCTACAGAGACTGTTGAAAGGTTTCCCACAGACAATACACATACATGCACATGTACACGTCTATACATGCATATGCATGTACATGTGTGCTAGATAGATGCAGGCACACATGTATGCATGCATGTACACATGTATGTATGTATGTACATTTCTAATAGATAGATAACAGTCGCACTATCACTATCAGAGCTTGCAATTGGATTGTCGGGCTTTTCCACAGAGATTTCACGAATGTTTCTAGAACTTGTGCTTAGCCATAAAAGATTTCATAGCTAATTAGATAGTCAATAAACCTTTTGTAAATATGTACCCATCTGTGTGTGTACATACATACATACGCACATGCATGTGTACATATTTGTATAGCTAGAGTAGTAATAACAGCTGTGCGAACTTTTTGACAAACATTTGCCTAACTGCCTAACACATGAATTTGTAAGTGCAAATTTCACACGTTTTTTGTAAAAGGCTAAACTTCGACTAAAAAAAAAGTATTTAAGGGGTCTAATGAAAGACGATGTTTGATTTTGAGAATATCCATATTTATCTCTATATAGAATACAGCAATAATATAATAAGATCTTGCAGATATAGAGGGAAAGAACATATTGAGTAGTTGAAAATATTATGTCCATATTCATGTATGTATGTACATATGTATGTACATGGAATACACAAAATATATACATACATATATTATAACTTAGTTGTTTTTTTCAACGATCTTATAGATGTAGTCTAAGAACATTTACAAAACAGGAACTTTTTATGGGTAAATAAAAACAATAATATGTAAACTTTTCCAAGACCTCACCTCAAATGATTTGGATGTTATGTAATATATGGATGTGCATGAGTCACATACATATACATACATACATATATGTATGTATACACTTTAATTAAAATCATAAAAAGCTGCTACTAATTATTACAGAAATAACATGTACGTCAATTGAGTTAACATTTGATTAACCATTTGTTTCTCCTTTCTATTTTTGACAGTATTTTTTTGTTCTATTATCTTTTGCCTGACACTTTTAATTTGCATTGGATTTCCCAGAAAAAATACAATTTCGAGGCAAATGATTCATCGAACTGTTAATTAATGAAGTCCATACATATTTATTTTGAATATATCAATATTTAACTATAAATAAAAAATACGAGTAGAATAAATACGGAAATATTATTATAAATTCAGCGAATTTATCGATTAATCGATAACAGCTATAGTATTTTACAGTTACATTTAAAGGGTTAGACAGAAGAAGAATGAGGGGGAAAAATGATGTGTCTCCGTTTAAACTGCGCCAGAAACTTATTCGAAAAAGTAAGGAAAGATTGGAAATAAAAATAACATATGTATGTATGTACATACATATGTAAAACATATGCTGGCATGCTTTATTAGGCGGACATCTCCCTTAGTCGGCCACATACATACACACATGCATATGTACATCTACAAAGTTGTCCGTTAGTAGAGCTTTCACTGTATGCATACATATACATAAATAGCTGCACTTAATACATACATACATACATGCATGCATGCATACATACATGCATGCTTGAATGTACGCACATACATACTACCTACGCTGCATGCATGCATACATATGCACACATGCACATACGCATGTACTTAAACACATGCATTTGCATACATACATGCGTTTGCAACCCATTTAGTACTACATATAGAGTAAGTCCGCACCCAATCCATACAACATTTGCCTTGGCTAGGTCGAAAAAGCCAAACCCCCCCCCTGCCATCATTCCATCCTTCAGTCATCCGCCCCCTTTCTGCCATTGATTTCGCCTGGCATGCCGATTCCGAGCGGGGCACAGCTTCAGCTTTGGCAACTACATGCTGCAGGCGCTGTCTTAAGCTGCAGTCGCTGCCCTGGCGAAGAGCATGCCAACGCCCCCGCTGCTGCCCGTGCAAAACCGTTTGCACTTAGCCAACTCTTGCCGCACGCATACACACGCGCACACACGCAGCTCAACATTCACATGCACACACACATGCATGCTTGTTGTGTGTTTGCCTGTGCATAAAAATTCGCGAGCCATTCTCATTCTCTGTACGCTTGTTTCGTGTGCTTTCATTTTATTTTGCTTTTTATTATTACATATTCTTGTTATTTTTATTTTTGCGTTACTCGTTTTATTTGCGTTGCTGTTTGCCGTTGTTGTTGTTGCTGTTGCCTGCCTGCCAGCCTTTTGCTTTATTTATTTCGACTGGCTGACGCGTTCGTTCGCATGGTCTCTCCCCCCTCCCCCTACCCTCTTCCCACACCGTAGCCCAGTGATTTGCGCTCTTGTTCATCAGCGTGCGCTGTCTCGCTCTCGCCCATATCTCTGTTGGCAAACTGCGGCGCACTCATCAGTCAGTCGGTCTGTCGTTTTGTCTCTCCGTCTCTCTGCCTCTCTTTTGCGTGTGAGTGTATGTCTGTCTATTCGTCTACACGTCTGCCACTGTCTGTGACTGTGTGCGTTGAAGTTGAATGTGCCGGTTTTTCAGTTGCTTCTATTGTTGTTGTTGTTGCTGCTGCTGCTGCTGCTGCTTTAGTTGTTGTTGCCGTTGGTCGTGTCATGTTGATTTGTGTGCTTGGCTCGGCTCGTCGACCGACCGACCGACAGACCGCACGACCGACCGAACGACCAACCGCCTGCCCGCCCGCTACCCTGACTATAAGCGTCTGCGCTAGTTATTCGGTATTCTGTTGCTGCTTGCGCTGTGTCTCTTCCTCTTACATTTCTGCTTCATCTTCTTGTGCACATACACACACACACACACACACACACACTCGAGCAGACAGACAACTACGCAAACAACACCAAGACAATGCGCAGTAGATAACTGCCGCCTGGCCGAGCGCTGTCACTGCCTCGCCCCTTAGCCCGCTGCCGAACATACTTATGTATCCATGGGCTACGTACATACATACAGTATGTATGTATGCATGCGCATACAAATGTATCTATGGCAACACAGCGTGTGATATATACATGAGCGCTCTCCAAATGTATGTTTGTATGTGCCAGTGTTTGTGTGTGTGTGTGTGTCTGTGTGCAGACAGCTGCTTTGTGTGTCAAATTGTAGCAAAAAAAATATACATATATATATATATATATGTACGTATATATGTATGTATATTTTTTTGATTATTTTTTTGCGTGCCGAGCGCTGAGAGCCACCCACCCGCTGGCGCATTTTGCACTATGCTGTGCTCAGCTGTGTGCTGTGAGTGTGTGCGATGTTTTCCATATGAATTAATTTTATGCACCTACATGTACATTTGTGCGTGCACTTGTGTGAGTGTGTGTGGGTGCGTATCTTTGCCGCGGTTTGAAGCCGATTTACAATAGCGCTGACAAATTGCGACAAAATAATCATATCAAAAAAAAATTGGATTGCATCAATTTGTGCATAAAAAGTTTAAATGAGTCTTTTTTCTACAGAAACGCTTTCATTGCATAAAAGCTTCCGCTAATCCACTTACTAAAAATAACACAGCTAATTAGCTGTTATTACTGACGTCGTTCAGTGCTTTCCAGCGAAATGTGACACACGCATGCCATGCGTAGGAGCTTGAATAGAATTCAGTGAGATTAAAAAAAAAAGAAACTACCTGTAAGCTGTGCTATTCATAGTTTCTCTTTCAGCATGTTGTTAAGAAGATAATCAGCTCAGCAAATGGCTTTTTTTCCAAGAAACACCCTAAATATCAATAATTCCTGCTGACGCAGCCAATTCACCACTGGGTAGCTTATTTCTTACCGTTCCCATTCTTTTTCTGTCTCTCTCTCTCTCTCCCTAACTCTTTTTGCTGTTGCTGTGTGCGCTGCGCAAAAACTACATTGCGCTCTCTGACGCACTCTTCGTTGCGACTGACGCGTCGGTCGTGGCGACCGTCATACTTGCTTAGTGCTTGTTTGTGTGTCTGTTAGCGCACAGTGGGCTCATTTAAGTGATGAAATTTATAAAATGCTTCATTCAAAATAAAGAAAATTTCGAAATAATTAATTACATTTTATTTACATATCTATGCAATCAATATGCTTCTTCTATACAGCAAAATAAATATATTATATTAAATTATATTCAATATTGAATTACATTAAAAGGAGAAGCGTGTGTTAACCACTGTGCGTCGCAGCCGGAGCCTCGTTACGTTTTGCCGCTGGCAGCGCAGCAGCGGCAGCAGCAGCACAGTGCTTTGTTATGCTGCCTGAACAAAATCAACGTTGCCAAACTTCATTTTGCTTTTGCGCTATGTTCATGTTCACGTTTGGTTGACTGGCAATGTATGTACGTATGTATGTATGCATATGTTTGTGTGTCGCGTGTGTGCTTGTGTGCGTGTGTTTTATATCAGAAATTTCCATTTAATTTTTTATTTAGGTTTCTTTTTCGTTTTGCGACGTTGTTGTTGCTCTTTGTGTATATGTGCATACATACGTGTGCGTTGATATATAATTTGTATACAAATGCACACACAAACAGACACATACAACATACATACATACATGCAAACACACATGCACGCACACACACATATATATGTATGTTTCTATGTAGCTTTTGCTTTTGTGTGATTATATTTTGGTTACACTTTCAGCTGCCGATTTGATTCCATGATTTTCGGGCAGCGCATACGTCACACATGTGCGTGGCTCAATACGGGGCGTGTGTGGGGTAAAGGGCGAGAGAGCTGCTCAACCCCCTTTGGGGGCGCTGCATAGGCCTGCAAATTGCCAGCAAATCTGTGCGAGGGTTGTTTTGGTTGCTGTTGTCGATTTTATTATTGCTTTTGCTCTTTCTCCTGCTCTCTGTGTGCGTGTGCATGTGCATGTGCGTGTGCGTGTGCGTATGTGTTGGGTCGCATTTGCAGCCACAGGTGTCGTTGATGTCGGCCTCGTTGGGTTTCGCCATACGTCAAGTTCAGCTCTCCCAAAAACTTCACACCTTTGTGCAAATTATTTTGTCGTCAATATGACAAAAAGTTAACCTCAAAATGCTGCTGCGCCGCCTGTTGAGCGTGACTCAGTCGCGGGCAGCGACGGCGACGGCGACGTCGACGTCAACGTCCACGACAGCAGGCTGACAACATTTTTATTTAAACAAATGCAACAACTGAGCTTAATGAAAAAGTTATGTGAGTAGAAGCTTTCGTTTTTTATTTTTAGTCAGCATACATATGTACATACATACATACATACATACATACATACATTTGTATGTGCGTGTGTGTATAAATGCATGTATGTGTGTGCATATGAATGTATGTGTGTGTGCTCTCAAACAAACTTTGCTCCCTACACTTGACCTTGTTTTGCCATTTTCGTTTTGTGCCATGCACCACACACACACACACACACACACACAATCACTGAGAGAGAGAGACACGCACGCTTACAGATGGGCTGGCTGATTGTGGTTGATTGTGGCCTAGGAAGCAGAGGCGGGGCAGCATCGGCAACTTTGTATGACAAAGCAAAAGCCAAGACCACGCTGAGCCAACGCAGTAATTTGCCTAAAATTGTGCGCCGGCTTAAATGCCGGCTACAACAAATACATACATGCAAGCAAAAGCAAAAAGCGAAAGAAAAAAAAACAACAAGAAACACAAAGCAAACAACAACAACGACAACGACAACAACAACAACGACGATAACGACGACGCAAAAAGAATCATTTCAGTGAAGGGCGAAGACGTGGAAAGACGCAGACGCAGACAACGGCTATAAAAATGCAGAGCAAGGCGAAATGAACACAGGAAGGACAGGGCAACAAAGTTATTTTAATGACCTGCTGTTGTGTTGTTGTGGGCGGGGGGTATGGTACAGGGCGGTGGAGAGGGGGGGGGGGGGGGCGCTGGGCAGGGCACAAAGTCGAACGGCGACGGGCAAAGCCGCAACAGTAAAAATGGCAAGCAAAGGGAAATTAAAGACCATGACAACAACAACAACAGCGGCAGCAGAGGCAGCAGCAGAGGCAGCGGCAGCGGCAGCGTATGGCGAAAAAGTCAAAAAGAGAATTGCTAATGCCAAACAACAACAAACACGGGCTGGCAAAGAAAGACATAAAACTTTTATTTATACATTTGCACACACACACACACAGGCACATGTCTACATGTGTGTGCTTTGTGCGAGCCAAAGAATAAGGAAAGTGGCCAAATAACAATAAGAAGAAGTAGAAGAAGAAGAAATAAAATAAAAAGCAAAGGCAACAAACAAAAGAATAGCAGCGAAAGAGGAATGCACAGAACATATATAGCTGTAAGATAGCGGGCGGGATGGCAAAGTGCAACAGACTATGCCCTGCATTCGCAAGCCTATCGATAACATTATCGATAAGTGCAACAGCTTTTCAATGGAGCAAATGGAATGGCAAGAAATTCTTCAGATATGTACACACATGTACACACATGTACATA
The DNA here is from genome assembly GCF_003285875.2 of Drosophila novamexicana. Taxonomy (NCBI): domain Eukaryota; kingdom Metazoa; phylum Arthropoda; class Insecta; order Diptera; family Drosophilidae; genus Drosophila; species Drosophila novamexicana. Next base: position 589,200 of record NW_020824847.1, read on the forward strand.
TGTATGCATGTATATACATGTGTGTATAACATATTGCTTTTATGCATGGACCAAAGAGCCAGGTGCAGCATTTACTGCTGCCTATCGATAACTTTATCGATAATTGAAAATTGAGTATGATCAAGATTTTGAATGAACCAAGAATGTTACGAATGCATTCACACACATATATATGTATATTATATATACATGCATATGCATATGTATATATATCTATGCACAAGCAGATATTTTTATAGGGTATATGGCGAATTTATATGAATTTGCAGCTTTTTATAGCGAATAGCTTTGTCTCTGGCCTTTTATCGATATCTACAGTTATTAATGTGGTCAGAGCCTAGCAGCTGGATGATAATGATAACATGTAAATGTGTATACCCTACTCTGGTGTCTGTTCATTTCCGTAGTGCACATACATATGTATGTACATATGTAGGCCTATTAATCTATGAAGATAATATGCCTGTCGACATGCATATTATAAAATGCTTGGGCTATATTAGGAATATGTACACACATACACACACATGTATAGATGTTGGCGGGATTTGGGGAGTGGGTAATTACTAGCGGAACACTCCTTATTACGCCCATCTCGTTGTCTTTGGCAGCCTAGAAAATTCGATGGCAACTTGGTAATGCGTTAGGTCAACACAGTGGGCACTCCTTCGGATTGCCAGCGAGTGAAACCTGTAAAGAAAAGAAAAGAAAAACAAAGCTACTTCTGCTTCTTCCACCTCTTCTACCTCTTCTACCTCTTTCTCGTGTTAGCTAAGACAGACAGATGGTTTTAAATGCAGCGTGTTGTCTAGCGGAGTGTAAGGCTTAAGCTCGGGCTGACTCAGATTCAGATGACTATCCCAATTGCAAGGCAGCTGCCCTATACACAGGCAAGCACACAAACACACACACACAAACATATACATGCAATCACACGCACGCACGCACACACACACACACACACTTGCCTGCCTGGAGTTGAGAGAGTCTCGCCATAACGGACCCCAACGGCAATGGCAGCAAATTAAAGTTACTAAAGCAAAGTAACAAAAGAAGCACAAAGCGAAAAATAAAATAAGTAATACACGAAAAAAAAACAAAAAAAAAAAAGAGACAAGCAAAACGAGCGAAATTTCTTGCACAGCGTGGAAGCAGAGCCGCTGCGGCGCACTGAGACTGTGCCAATGCACAGCGACATGGAAAAAGAACAACAACAACAACAACAACAGCAACAAGAATAACAAGAAGAATGGCTTAGTCGGTGGTTGTTGTTGGCTTTGGCCATGCCGCTGCGCAGGGGCAGGGGCAGGGGCAGTAGTTGGCACAAGTGCGACAGAGAGAAGAGAGCATGGCAGAGCAGCGTCGCTGCCTGCTCACAAAACTAAAATGATTGAAAACCGGTTCGCGGACTATACGGTTCTTTTTTGTTTTGTTCTCTTTTCAAAACTCAGGCTGCAGCCAGGCGACAAAAATGTCGCATGCGATATCCGCTGTGCAAAATGTGTGAAAATGAACTTGCATGTATTCTCCTTGGGTACATTGTACATTCTGCTTGGATACATACTCCTTGGCTCATTCCTTGCCCCAATCCAAGGATTAATGCAAAGTGGAGCTAAAGTTTTATTTATTCACATTTTCCCCTTCATTAAGGCATACACCTTTAAAAAGAGAGGCAATAATCAAATAGATTCTGCAAATATAAGGCAATGCTATAAGTAAAACATATTTGACTAAGCAAATTGTTTTATTCAGTTTATTTATGTATATATTTGTAAATACAACTTAATCCCACTTCAAAGTATCGCTAAAAGTTAAATGGTATTTATTTACACGCTGTTGTGTTTTAAACATTTTAAGTCATATTAAATGATAAGACTTTATCATTTACAAACAGGTATATCACAGAACTTTTAGTGATGTCAGTTTCGGGCTTCAAATTAATTTTCGATTTGTCTCAAAACAAATAAAACTATAAACACATAAATCTGGGAATTTCGAGAGTGTAACGAACTTAACAAGTTCATGATTTAAAATAAAATGCTCGCGTTTATTTTGCGATAATTACGAACTGTAATTATATACACGGGTCAGGTCTGAAGTTGGCATAAAACATATTTATATACTTTTTTTTTGGCTTATAACCAACTTATATTCAATTTGATACCTTAAAATAAATATGAACTTAATATGGGTACATATGTCTAGATACATATGTACATTGTTTGTACACAAGTTTGGAACATTTGCGACATTCTTGTCGCCTGCGCATCGACGACCAATTGCTTTTCCTTTTATTCTGTTGTCGCCGCCGCTCTAATTGGCGCTTTATGCCTAAAGCCGGTGTCACACGACCCCGCTTACCCCCCTCAGTCCAACTCTATTTGCCATCGTGCTGGGCATAGAGATCGGCTACACTGCCGCTGGGCAGGAAACGGGCATCCAGCGAGAGGCGATTCATGCGGCCGTAGACCAACACCTCGCTGATGATGCGCTCGGCGAAGAGCCGCTGATCGGGCCGCATGTTGCGGAAATGGGCTGCCATTCGCTTGCCAATCAAATCGCATTCGCTCTCCACATGCTCCATGCTGCACTCCAGCATCTGGCGGCGCTTTTTGCCAGACGCTGCGCTGCTTTCATCATAGTCGCCGTCGGCGTCGCCGTCGCTGCTACGCTGGCGTCGACGCATTTGCTGCGCTGCAATGCTGCGACGCGGCTGCTGCTGCTGCTGCTGCAGTTGCTGACGCGCTGTCCCGTAAGGATGTTTTCCGTTGCCGACGCCGACGCCAGCAGCGCTGCTGCTGTTGTTGTTGTTGTTGTTGCTGTTTTTGCCGCTGCTGCTATTGGAATGTTGTTGATATTTGATTTCCATTTTTAGATCAGATTTGTGCCGTGCCTCGGCCAACGCTTCATGCTCCACGTCCGTGTCCAGTGCGACCTCCGCGTCCGCTATGCCCTCGGCATCGCCGTCGGCCTCGGCCTCGCCCTCACCCTCACCCTCGCCCTCGCCCTCGCCCTCGATGACTAGCATGTCCTCCTCGGGCGGGAAGGGCTCCGCGAAAATGTCCTCGTCCTGCAAATATTCATTTCATGTCAGCAGTTAGTCGACTAGCTGATACCCTGTATTTCTTATTTTTGATATACGTATATTAGTTTAGATATATAGCTGATGTATGTATTATATTATTGTTGCTATTGGTCGACTAGCAGATACCCTGTAGCACATGTTAGAGCGGCATAAGCGTTTAAATTTTAGGTGTACGCATTGCAGATTCTTTTACAGGGTATGGTTAGATGAGTTTGAGAAAACACTTGCGAAAAAAAGAGTGGAACGACAAGCTTAAAATAGATGTAATTGCAGGGTATATGCAATGTGTGCCCTGTAGTCGCTGCGCTAACTAAACGATAAACTGTTTCATGAGAGTTGATTCAACTGCTAAATACCCTGTATTTTTTTTTTTTTTAACTACTCACTGGTTCAACCTCAACCACATTCTCATTGTAGGTCAACTCGACGCGTTGCTTTAGATATTGCGGCTCGTGTTCAGTTTCATTTTCGGTGTGTTGTTCATGTTTGGATTCTGGTTCCGGCTCCGGTTCCGGTTCCGCATCGATCAGTGTCTGCGCCTCGCCAGTCTCCTGATCGTAGAGAAACTCCAGCTCATTGAAATACCAAAGCGATGGCACGTACTCCTCGCCAGCGAATTGGCCGTGCATCGAGGACTTACTCTCGAGCACCTTGCGCAACTCGCGCCGGTAGGAGGTGCGCAGATTGTTGATCTTGCGCTTGACCATATGGATATTGGCCGTGGGATCGGTGGTGAGCATGTGCGCCAGCAGTCGGTCGTATGAGCGCGCCTTTAGCTTTCGATTGCGATAATCTTTCGAGTTGGTCAGCCAGAGTTCCGGCATGGAGCGATAGAGACGAAAGAAATCTTTCCAGAAATCCGTATTGCGCACATGATGCGAGTCCATCGCGAGCAATTACAGTACTGTCGTCCAACGCGGTCGTACGACGCGACAAGTATCAAGCATACGTCGTCGTCGTCCAACCCATACAACATCCAACCAAACACACACACAAGCAGCCAACCCCCTGGCACGCTCGCTTTTCTCTTCTCTCTCTCTCTTACGCTCTCTGACACTCTCTCGCGCTCTCTTCACGCTGTCATACTTACATGCATGCTCGCCTCGTCGAGACTGTCGTCCAAGCTTTGGGTCTCGTGTTTGATGTACGGCATCGCTGGCACATTTAAATTGAGCACCGGCTTGAGAAAGTCCATCATATGGAACCACCAGAGACGCGGCTCGTAGCCATCGTATGACGATTGTATCTTCCTGATCTCGCGCCTGTAGCAACAGCGCAGCGAATTGATCTTGCGCTTAACATCCTGTACGCTGGCCTCGCGATTGACGCGTCTCAGGATTTTCAATAGCTCCTGATAGCCGGGCGCCTTCTTCTTCTTTGATAGATAATCTATCGAGGCGTTGTCCCATAGCGCCGTAAAATGGCGATAACAGCTAATGAACTCCTCCATAACCTCCTTTTCATCATACAAATTGGGCGGCGTCATCTGTGCGGTGCAGTGGCTTCTCACGAACTGAAAACTGAATGATTGCGACTGAAAGAGAGTGTCATGCAAATACAACGTGTATGAACGACATGGCGAACTGTTGGTGCTTGCTGTTGTTGTTGTTGTTGTTGCTGTTGCCGTGCGTTGTATACTGCTGCTTCTTCTTCATCTTCATTTTCTATAACATTATCTTTATTATCATTTCTGCTGTTGCCTCTTAAAGCGGGCAACGGCAACATCGCCGTCGTCGTCGTCGTCGTCGTCGTCGTCATTGCGTCTCTGCTGCTTCTTGCTATTGCCTTTTGTTGTTTGCTTTTACCATTTGCCTTTTATTTATTTATGTTATAAACAGCAACGTTCGCGCTGCCGTTGTTGCCGTCGGCGTCGACGTCAGCGTCAGCATTACCGCAGTCGCACAAGTGTATGGGGCGCTGGCGCGCAACGTTGCCGCACTTCACAGGTTCGAACATGTGCCCGTTGTGTGAAAACTGGCAACGTTGCGGCGTTTAGAAATGTTGCATGACAGCAATGAGGCCACCGCCGGCCGGCCGTGTGTGTTGCACAAAAGTCAACAGCAGCAGCAGCAGCAACAACAATGATAGTAGCAGCAGCAGCGGCGGCCGCCTAATAATAACAACAAAAGCAACAACAAAACAATATTAATAGACACGAAAGATTAGCGCGCGCACAGAAACAAGCAGGCCAGCAATACACATGCATACATACATACACGCATACATGCATACATGCATATATTTGCAAACGGTTAGTTGAATCGAGCATCCAACGTGCATGCTGCAGCCGGGCTGCAGGTTGTGGGCTGCGCTGCGGCAGCGCTGCGCTGTTGTCGATTTGCTTCAGTTGTGTTTGTGTTTCACTTTCACTGCAAAATTGGCGAAAGAGAAGAAGAAGAAGAAATCAAAGAGGAAAAAACAAAAGATTTGTCAGTCAGCGTCAGTCAAAGTTGTATGCAACAAACGCAACAACATTATCAACAGTAGCGGCCGCACATTGTGCGCAGCATTTTTAATCATACAAAAACACACACGTTTTTACATATTGCAAATTTCAATAATACCAATCTAGTAAAGGCTTTCATTTCTAATAAAATCGTTTGTTAAATTACATGCCATGCAAATTAACATTTAAGCAATTATACAATTTCTTTAAATTTGAAAGCTTTGCCTGAATTTTGATAGAAAACAGCTATGCCTAATATTCGGGCGCGTCAGTGTTGCGAGCGAACGTGTTCTGTTGGATGTTGGCTTGCGGGCGCTTTGCCATGCTGTTCACCGCACCAGGCGCAAAACAAGCGGGCTGTCAAACTGTTTGAGTTTGATGTTGTTTGCGTCGCGTTACGTTCGCCTTCGGTGTCGAGCCACAGAGCCAAGCTCCGGTACAACATCAGCAGCAGCAGCAGCGTCGCCGTCGTCGTCGTCGTTGTAGATGTTGTAGATGTGTTGTTCAACTCCTAAAAACTCGGGTGTGTGCAGCGCGTGCAGATCATGTGAAAATTTCACGACGTTTGCAGATACGTTGCGAATTTATTTATAACAAATTCACGAAAAAAATTATGAAAATCGTCGCTCTAAAACAAAACCAACAACAAGGTAAATGTGCAACGCAGTAAAAATTGCCAACAACTACGGAAAGAAAAAATAAACGAAACCAAGAGCCGCCCCTACGAAAAAAAAAATGAAAAAAAAAATCAAATAAAATAATAATAAAATAAAGTAAAATAAAAGAAGAGAAAAATAATGTAAAAAGTTGTGCCGCTGTGTCGCCTACATGTAACTGTATTGTACATATACTTATACGGGTGTATATATATATAATACATATATATGTGTGTGTGTGTATATACATATCTATATATAATATATATGCTTTTATAGATGTATGTGTGTGTATTTTTATAGCTGTGCTTGCCACTGCATATATATATATATATTATATATATATTTATATATATATTTATATATATATATGTGTGTGTGTGTGTGTGTGTGTGTGTGTGTGTATAGGCAAAATGGATAAGAAAAAAACACATTGGAAAATTGCGTCGCGTTTTACTGCAGACCAGCACAACTGCCCCACGCTACGTTGTTGTTGCTTATGTGTGTTATATGTATACATATATATATATATGTATATGTATATGTATGTATATGCATGCATGTACATATATGCATATATAATTTTTTTTTCTTTTCTTTTGTTGCCCAAATGCAATGCTGATCTATGCGCGAATATTAAAGTGAAAAGAGGCGCAAATAAAAACGCAGCGCAAATTGTTGGAATTTTTTATCTCTGTGTGTGTGTGTGTGTCTGTGCCTGTGTCTTGTACGCGCGCTCTCTCGCTCTCACTCCCTCTCTTGCGCACTGCCTGTGTTCTTTTTTGTGCGTTTGTGTGTGTCCCTCTCCGTTTCTGCTGCTGCTGCTGCTGACGTCGTCGTCTGCGTTCCAATTCTAATTTTTTTCAATTTTTTCCTTTGCTTTTGTGTGCGTGCGTGTGTGTGTGTGTGCTTTTTTAAAGTGGCATAGATTGTTGTTTTTTTTTTTCAATTCTCTTTCTTTTTCTTTTTTTTTTATATAATAAATTGAAAATGTTTTTTATGCACAGCTGGGCCAGTTTAGCAGCCTGTGCGTGTGTGTGTGTGTGTGTGTAAAAGAAATATTTAAATGTGGCATAAAAAGCGCTAAAGGCGAGCCAAGCCCCACACACACACACGCACACACACACACAAATGCATTGCCCATGTGTGCAATTTGCTTAAAACTTTTTTGCGGCACCGCCCTGCGCCAAAAAGCCAAAGTTTTTGGCCACCAGGCCCCACGCCCCCCGCCCCAGCCTGCCTTCCTTATATACAAGACACACGCACACGCACGCATGCACACACTTATATACATATGTGCATATACAGCTCACACACACACGCACGCACGCACGCACACATGCTTATATCATACGTGTATGCATAATTCAATGTTTTTTTTACATATTTTTTTGGCTTGACGAAATCAATTGCTGAGCATAAAGAAAAATCAATAAAAATCATAATAATAATAAAATATATATATATATAAATAAAAGAATAAGAGTTAACCGTTGCGATGCCTCGTTTTTTCGTGTTGTTTTTTTTTTTTTGTGTGCGTTTTGCCTGAAAAATTTGTCCAAGAATCGTTTTTGAGTTAACAAATGCAAATTCGAAATCAAATTAAAAACCCGTCGAAAATCGAATTCAAAAATGATCAAGAGGAAGCAGAAGCAGTAGAGGAAGACAAAGCAGCGGTACAGTAAGAAGAAGATAACGAAGAGCAAGATGATGATGATGAAGAAGAAGCAGCACAACAGCAGTTAAATATAAACCTGAAACGCGCGTTGAAAATTGTTGTTGTTCTTTTTTTTTCTTGTTGTTCTTTTTTTTTTTTACATAAATCCATTTACACACATACATGCACACATGTATGCACACATATATATATGTATATGTATATGTATATGCAAATGGAAATGCCGTAAATATTTGCATTTGTAAACCCAGCTGGCACACCGAACGCCTTTTGGATTCGTAAACCCAACAACATTTTGTCATGGTAAGTTAACCAGAATGTGTTTTACATCTAGTATATATCTTAGTGTATTAATATATGTATCTGAATGGGCATAGAAGATTACGCAATGGGTTTGAACCTTAAAGGAGAGCCAGTTATTGTATGTGAGCTGGAAAGGCCCATTGACAATATTTGGCTCTACGTATTATACATATGTATATTCGAACATCCAAGTTCTGTACAACTTCTAGGGCAATTGGTAGCTACCGGGATCTGCCTATATATATAGGATATATATGTAGAACAGTGGGAAATGTTTGCAATGGTTTAAACTATACCAAAGTCCCCAAAGTATTACTATATTATATATAATATAGCATATATAGACAGATTAATATACTATATTATATATATTCTATATAGCATTGGGTTTAAGTTTAATATGAACTTTTTCAAACATTTACCAAGTCTTAAAAGTCTCTAGAGTGAAATATATATACGCACGATATATATGTATGATATTCCTTTTAATATTTGAGGTATTTCTATAAACTGAACAATTTGAAATTGGATACAAAATGGGAGTATTAGGATTTTGGGCAAATGTCAGTTAGACATCAGCATATCTGTTCCTTAAAAGTGTATATATATGCATATATATATATATATTATTAATCAGATCTACGCTCGGATTCTGTCTTGTGAGGTTTGAACTTTAAACATTGAAGACATATTTATACGCAAGTCTCTGTACTTTTCAAGGTGTGTGGCTAGGAGGGGGAAGAAGAAGAAATACAGTTGCTGGTTCAAATCTTTATATGCTTGTGCAGTCGCTGGTTCAAATCTTCATTTGCATGTGCAGTCACTGGTTCAAATTTTCGCAAGCTTGCATATTCGCTGGTTCGAACTTTGGAATGCTTGAAAAGGTTCGAACTTTCGAGCTCTGCAGTCGCTGGCTCAAGTTTCCGACTACTTGTACACTTGCTGGTTCAAACTTCCGCCTGCTTGTACAGTAGCTGGTTCAAACTTCCGCCTGCTCGTGCAGTAGCTGGTTCAAACTCCCAAGTGCTTGTAGCTGGTTCAAACTCCCAAGTGCTTGTATAGTCGCTGGTTCAAGCTTTCGCCTGCTCGTACAGTAGCTAGTTCAAACGCCCAAGTGCTTGTTCAGTCGCTGGTTCAAACTCCCAAATGCTTGTATACTCGCTGGTTCAAACTTCCGCCTGCTTGTACAGTCGCTGGTTCAAACTCCCAAGTGCTTGTAACGGCATTTCAGCGCTAGGATCTGGTTAACTTTTAGTCGGGCATTTTCAAAAGGGAAATCTCGCTTTAAACACTTCTTTAAACTTGTTGCAAAATGGTGGATGGATGGGTGGGTGGGGTGTAGGGGGGTAGGGGCGGGGAAGGGATGAGTGATAAGAAGAAGAAATTGCAATACGCTGGAAAATTGGTGTCCCTGCTTGGGATATCGGATATACGTGCAAAATACATAATTGAATTGTGATTGACGTCAGCAACACGTAACCCTCGACTCGACTCGACTCGACTCGACTCGACTCGGGGTTTAATATTACAGTTATTAATTAGTCGAGATATCGATATTGGGAGAATATAGAGCGAGTGCATTTTCTTTTATAATTGTTAATTTTCTTGGAAACTCTGCGTAATGGGATATTATTATATGTTGTGTGCGTGATTGCGTAATGTGGGTGTCCCTCCCCACCCCTCCCCTCCCCGCCCCTCGCTCCCTTCGTTATCCAACTATAACGGTTCATTGGGTTTCGGTTTGCCTTTAATTAAAACTCAAAGACATCGTAATTGAATTGAATATCGAATTGCAATGTTGCATAAGCATAAATGATGTCCCTCAATTCGAATTATGATTACGAAAGATTTGAGCTCATTTCGTTTGATTCGATTCGATTTGTTATCAAGAAATCGGTCTCAGGATTGTTCCTAACGTATATTCGAGATCTTTATGCGTTTATTTATAGCTTCTTCTACTTTTTCGACTTGCTAACTAGCATTTAAATTATGCAAATATTACTGCTGCTGCTGCTGCTTCTTCTTTTGCTTCTTTCTCTTCTTCAAATTTCTCTACTTCGACTTATGCATATGAATATATACTATATACTATATAGATATATATATATATATGTATAGGTATTATTGCCTTCAATATGGACAGAAAGACGTGGCCTGTGCTTTTGTTGTGCCTTCGCTTCTCTTTGCTTCTCCCCCCCTCTCTCCCGCTCTCTCTCCCTCTCTCTCTCTCTCTCTCTCTCTCTCTCTCTCGTGTCACCTTTGCCGCTTTCGGAACCGTCTCACGTAGAAATTCTTGTTCAACCGGTTTGTCATTTTTGTTGCTGTTGTTGTGGTTGTTCTGCTTCTTCTTGTTATTATTATGATACTCGCCACCCCGTTCAGGTAAGCCGTAACCCCCTGCCTCAGGTAACGCTGCACAGCATTTGATACCCTGGCAAAAAATAAACTAGTACAGGCTCCTTTAAGCACGTGTGTGTTTCAGGTGATTACCTCGCATACAACTCGTTTCACAACTGAACTCCACGAATTCTCATATCCTACAACAGTTCTCTATGGAAAAAGCCATCAGTGGACAGATTTCGTATGCTCTATATAATGTTGGGCTACAATCTGACATGCCTTAACAGATATCTTGTAGCCCAATTCCACTGTGAACATTTCATACATTCTTTGCGTATGTGAAGTATGTTGCCTGTACAGTTTCCCATAGGAAACCACATTTGTCACATTTGCAAGAAATGTTGACATTGGCCCCGATTAATAGCCCAATTCCACTGTGAACATTTCTTACATTTCATTGCGTATGTGAAATATGTTGCCTCACATTTGTCACATTTGCAAGAAATTTTGAAATATCACAATTCCACTGTAAACATTTCTTACATTTCATTACGTATGTGAAGTATGTTGCCTGTACACATTTGTCACATTTGCAAGAAATGTTGACATTGGCCCCGATTAATAGCCCAATTCCACTGTAAACATTTCTTTCATTTCATTGGGTATGTGAAGTATGTTGCCTCACATTTGTCACATTTGCAACAAATGTTTGCCCCGGAGTAATTCGTGTTTTTTGTTATATGAAAAATATGAAAATATCATTTAAATTTAATTTTAAATTTGACAATTGTCACAATTTCAACATTTAACGATGATTTGTTTATGGCATGATTTTGCTAATGGAATCGCAATTTGTAAATGTTACAAATGTTGAGCATAGTGGAATCAGGCTGCCAAGTTCTCTCAGAAATTGAAAGATTTCTCAAAATGCACATAACTTTACTATTACTATATACCATAAAACGCTACAATAATCAATTGAAATAGTTTTTTTTTTTTTTAACGAAAATTTTCGAATTACAAGATTTAACACAAATTTTTGTTTGTGTGCCTCGCATTTCTAGGGTATTTTGATGAATTGGTCTTTTTCTTTATTTTCTTCTTCTCTTCTTCTTCTTAGTCATGTTGCTCAGGTCATTTAAATGCGCTTCGCAATCGCATATTGATTTTTTTGCCCTACCCCCTCCCCCCCCACCCCACCCCCCTTTCCCACTCCCTTGCCCCACAGAGATCGCCGAAACGTCGTAGCAAACAGATAGGCAATAAAAATGTGTGTTTGTTTGTTTTTTCCTTTTCCTGCTATTTTCGGGCATTGCTGAAATTTGGCAACGCTGCATGCTTTATATATGTATGTGTGTGTATGTATGCATATGCATGTTGTGCTCGCTCCAATTTGTGCCGTCCCTTTCGCACTCGCTGCAACGCAACGTCCTTGCGACGGCAAAAATTAACTGCAATTTGAGAGGCCTGCGAATCCCCCGCACCGCCCCGCCCCGCCCACCACACAACACCCCCAACTCAGCCCGGACTCTAATGCTTCAGCATACATGCATGGCACACATATGTACATGTGTGTGCGTGCGTGTGTGCGTGTGTGTGTGTGTGTGCGCTTTGTTGTTGATTGGCCGCCGTTTCGCGTAAAATATGCAAACTAAATTACAGCAATTTAAGCCGTTTGCCCATTTATTTATGGCACGTCAGGTGGCGCCCCCTGCCGGCCGGCTGGCGCTGCTCTAGCTATGTTCACAGTTCACAGTTCACAGTTATGCCAGTGTATATGCCCTGCCACGCCCACTTGACAGCAGCCGCCCTCCGCAGCGCTGAGTAGCCGAAAAAAAAGAAACAAAAACAAAACAGAAACAGAAGAAACGTCATTAAGCAAAGGACAAGAAGAGCAAGACGCAGGAAAAGAGTAACAAGGAGTGTGACAGTGTGTGTGTGTGAGAGAGAGAGAGAGAGGGAGGGAGAGAGGGAGAAGCAGCACAAATAACTGTCACTTGACATTTTAATGGAATTTTTATGTTTGAGCTGCGGCAGCACACAAATAAAAACAACAACAAGAAGCAGAAGGGGAAGAAGCAGAAGGGGAAGAAGCAGAAGGGGAAGAAGAAGAGCGCGACCAACAAAAAATCAAACCAATTGACACTGTGACTGATATGAAAAGGAAATCAAGTGTTAATTACGATCATATGTAAAAAAGTCGAGCGCAAAAAAAAAAAACAATCCAATATTGTTTTTGATAAAAAGGTTAAATATAAATATAATAAAAAGAAAAATAAAATCAAAATAAAAATATAAATATAAATAAAAGAAAAAAATGAAAAGAAAATGAACATAGAAACAAAATAAAATAAAATAAAAATATTAATAAAATAAAATAAAAATATTAATAAAATAAAATAAAAATATTAATAAAATAAAATAAAATAAAATACAAAAATAAAAAAAATAAAAAAAATAAAAAATTAGGGTAATTAAAAATAAAATTAAAAGAAAATAAAATATATAAAAATAAAATATAAATATATACATAAATAAAATATAAATATATACATAAATAAAATATAAATATATACATAAATAAAATATAAATATATACATAAATAAAATATAAAATAAATAGAATGTAAATATGAAATAGAATAATAATAAAATAAATATATTTTCGGCAGGCCGAAGATAAAATACCCTAGAAATTTGCCTATTGCAGAGCATAGTGTAGCTGGAAAATGCAGAATTTGATGAAAATATCTGGGGAAAACAGAATAGTTTTCCATATAGGCAGCTAACTCGATCGATTCTTTCTATAGAGCTATATATAATATATATTGATAGACAGAGAAGTTTACCATAAAGGAATCCAATTTTCGACATATCCTTCTCAAGGCAGCTATATAGGATATAGTGCTACGATCCGGCTGGTTCCGGCTGGTTCCGACTGGCTCCGACTGGTTCCGACTAGTTACGACATATGTTTTGCCTCTTCATGGGCTCGGAGACGTCTTCTTCCTTGCGTTACACATTTCACGCCTCAATTGTAATACCCTCTAGAAGTGTGTAAAAGGAGAGGAAAACCGGTTTGAGGCAAGCCCAACTCTTCTACCTACCCTCGTTAAGAGTTGTTCAAAAGGGTTGCTTTGCACTCGTTAATTATGCCACATTTCGTGTAGAAAATATTTAAGATGAATGAAGTGGATGCCAGCGTGGAAACCTTTTCAATGTTGTGGAATCTTGGAATGTTGAACAATTGCCCAACACTCAAAATGCCTGCTCCGATAAAATTGTTGTTGTTCAACCCTAAATAACTGAAATGTCGCCCTTTTATGTTACTTTTCTTATTTCTCTATTTTTAAGCATCTTAAATTGTTTATTCTTTACGACTCGAAGATTTTGGTCGTAACAGCCAGAATCTTTTTATGTTTACATTTTCATTAGTATTCTGTGCTTGGCTAGCTTTCTATTTGTATTCAAAGTACAATTCTCGCTCTTGAAAGTATTGGAAGATATTACATGGGAAATATAAAGCCTAAAGAACTTGGAGTTATAATACATAGACGAATCTATCAATAATATATATATATATTGTATAAAAAAACTTCGATTTAATCCCACAAATTGTCTTTTACATTTTCGATAAATTAGATAAATTAAATATACATTTACGGATAGAGCTATATATATTGTTAATGATAAAGCATATACATACATTATGTATGTATTTATATATACTTTTTGAGATCGAACATATCTCCTTATCGAAGATATCTTCTGCTCGGATATCTTCCTCTCGGAGATATCTTCCTCTCGGAGATATCTTCTTCTCGAAGATGTCTTCTCGGAGATATCTTCTTTTCAGAGATATCTTCTTCTGGGACATATCTTCTTCTTGAAGATATCTTCTTGGAGATATCTCCTTCTGCTTCTCGGACATATCTCCTTCTCGAAGATATCTTCTCGGAGATATCTTCCTCTCGGAGATATCTTCCTCTCGGAGATATCTTCCTCTCGGAGATATCTTCTTCTCGAAGATGTCTTCTCGGAGATATCTTCTTTTCAGAGATATCTTCTTCTGGGACATATCTTCTTCTTGAAGATATCTTCTTGGAGATATCTCCTTCTGCTTCTCGGACATATCTCCTTCTCGAAGATATCTTCTCGGAGATATCTTCCTCTCGGAGATATCTTCCTCTCGGAGATATCTCCTTCTCGAAGATACCTCTCGGAGATATCTCCTTTTCAGAGATATACAAATCAATATTTGGGATCTATATCTATTTATGTTTTCTATTATATTTGTTTTTGATGCTTAAAGCTATTTCTGTATTGTTTCTGTAATGTTCCGATTTCCAGTTGCCATTTCCATATGGATATCTATATATATATATATATATATATATATATATATATATTTGCATCATGTACATCTGTGGATGTGCGGGATGTTGTCCATTATTTAATTTATTGCAATTCCGAAAAACTGCATTCGCATGCATTTAGATTCAGGCTACATTAACTGGAACCTTCTCATAGTCTCTCTCTCTCTCTCGCTCTCTCTCTCTCTCTGCCTCTTCTCTATCTCTCACCTAATTCTTGATAAATTGTAAAATTCTCCAAATTCGCTTGCGAAATTCCAATGATTCATGCGAGAAATATCAAAATAGTTGCGAGTCTTGAACGGAGGATATAGAGAGATATAGAGAGAAACGGGAAATGGTGAGAAATATCGGGCTATATAGATATACGGCAGCTATGCCAAGCTCTGCTTCTTCTTCTTCTTGTTGGTGTTGTTGTTGTTGTTGTTGTGCTTCCTCTTGTTGTACAATAGAAATATTTTAGCTAGCATTGGGTTGCCCGGCAACATGTGTGCGTGCGTGGGAGTTTGTGCGTGTGTGTGTGTGCGTGTGTGTGCGTGTGGCTTGCAACAACCCTCAATAAAAGCATGCGTCCCTCAGCGCCTGGCCCATAAGCTCCCCCACCGCCCACCGCCCACCGCCCACCGCCCACCTCCTGTGCTCAGCACACGCCTACACACACACACACGAGCAGAGGGTGCACATGTGTGCGGCACATGCGTTTTGCCATTGTTGTTGTTGCTGCTGCTGCTTACTGTTGCACTTCGCAAGAGGAAGAAGCAGCTGCAGAAGATGATGATGATGATGATGATGATGGAGGAGATGGCGATAATGATAAAGTGGTGGATGAGGTGGATGCAGAGCGGCGGTTACTGCGGCCTGCGAATCTTGTGTTGCGTTGTGAAAGCTACAAAAACACACACACAAACACACACACACACACACACGCAAAACCTACGACACATTTTCTGGCTGAAAAAAAAAAAAAACACGTTTTCGCTGCGTCGCGTTCACATGCGCTTATTTTTGTACAACAGCAACAAAAATCATGAAATATGCACAAAAGCCAGCGACAACAACAACAACAGCAACAACAACAATGAAAACAAAAACAACTAGTGTAATAACTGATAAAAACACACGCAACAAAAACAACGCACACACACACACGCACACGCACACAGGCATAACAAAAAATAAAAATGAAATAAAAGCTGGCGCACTAAATTAAAGCTCGAACGAAAAATCAATACTTTACTTTACTCCACAGTAGCAGCGCAGCGGCAGAGCAAAAAGCAGCCAAACAACAACAGCCCAAGCAGGCAGCGGGCAGCGAGCAGCGAGCAGCGGGCAGCGGGCAGAACATCGACACTGGCAGCGCAGGCAGGGGCGCTATCTCAAATAAATTGCTTTCGGCCTACTCGTGATTTTTTTTTTTCGTTTCGTTTCGTTTAGCTTTATTTTTTGTTTTTCGTTTTACTTTTTTTCATTTCATTTCGTTTTATTTGCCTTTTCGTTTTTGGCGTTGTGAATATTTTACTGTACATATTTGTGGCTGGCGCTGCCGCTGCCGCTGCTGCCGTCGCCTGCGCTGCCGCCCACACAAAGCACACAGACGAAAGGAGTGCATATGTGTGTGTGTGTGTGTATTGTGTGGACTTTATGCCAGCGCGCCAATGCTCCACAATTATTATTATTATACGGTCGCCTTGTAAGTGTGTGTGTGCGTGTTTGTTTGCTTCTTCTTACACACGGTATTTTTTTACGTTTCACCTTGCACACCCGCACATCCCCTGCCGTCCCGCTGCCATCAACCGTGTGTTTATTGCTACGTTTTACTCGTTAGACTCGTTTGCTTCTACGTCTCCTATCATTTTTCATATATATGTACACATGTATGCCTATATATACACATATATATATGTATATATACAGCGGCAGCCACACAAGCAAGCATACAAATACAGCGCTTGCTGCGCTGCTCGGGGGATTTTTGTGCACGTCACTATGCACGACTCACCGACTGATTGTCGCTCCCGTCTGTCTAACTGTCTGTCAGTCAGTCGGTCGCACGCTCGGTCTGGCTGTCTGACGGTCGGCCGTTCGTTTGTTAGTTCGCTCGTTCGTTCGTTCGTTCGTTCGTTTTGTCGCTCGACTCGTTATGACGTTGCGAGTTTTGCTTGCCTTTTGCGCTCGTATTTATTTGTGTGCGTATGTGTGTGTATGTGTGGCTTGCTAGTGCATGAGTGTGCGTTCGTATTCAGTTGCCAACGGCGCTGCCTGCCCGCCGCCTTGCACTTGCTGTTGCGTCACCCGCGCGCCGCATAACCAATACACGAACAACATCGTACAACGTTGCTGCGCAGCAACATCGCTGCCTGCCCGCTGTTTTCTTTGCATTTGTATGGTATACATATATATATAATATACGTGTATATATTATATATGTATGTGTGTGCCTGGTATATAATTTATATACATACACACATCTATATATGTATGTATTTTATGTGTCTGTATGTGTGTTCAAGTTCCCGCGTTGTTGCTCTCTGTTTTTGCTCAACCTCAACAGTGGCCCACAGCTCACCCGCTTCCCTCCCCTTATGTGACGATAACGACCGACCGAGCGACTGACAGACAGTCGGTCGGTCGGTCGGTCGGTTGCTCGTTGCCCTCTCTCTCTCTCTCTCTCTCTCTCTGTCTTTCGGTGTCCCTCTTTTACTCTAAATCGTTTGCTTTGCGCGCAGCTCTTGCTGTCTCGCTCTCACGCTCTGGGCAGATGTGCCGTGGCAGCAGCGGCATCATTTTTTCTTCGTTCGTTGTTTTGCTTTTGCTTCGAGTTGGTTTTTTTTTTTTTTTTTTTTTTATGATTTCTTTTTATGCTATTATTATTATTATTATAACGCTGTTGGCATCGATGCTGGCTGCGCTGCTTTGCTTGTTTCTTTTTACGTATAGTTTTAAGCCTCTTTTTCATATTGTCGTCGTCTGCCGTTTAGTTGTTTTTGTTGTTGTTGTTGCCGTTGCTGTTGGTGGTGTGCGTGTGTTGTTATTTTTATTAATTTGTTTGCGCTGGGGCTGCTGCTGCTGCTGAAATTTGTTAACAGCGCATTTGGCTGGCGCGACGGTTGCGTCGCTGCCGCCGTCGCTGCTTTAATCTTACGCGTGCTTAAGGTTTTTTTGTTGTTATTTTTGCTGTCTTTTGCTTTGTGTGAAGTGCGGCAACGTTGCATATCGCTTGTTGTTGCCTTTGACTATATTTTGATTGCTGCCGACGTCGCTGGCTTTGACTGGCTTTTGGTCGTTGCGACGCTTGGCTGATTTTTTTTTCTTTTTGCTTGTTTGTGGAATTTGTGCTTAATTTTCGTTTATACATGTGTGTGTGTGTGTGTGTGTGTGGGTTTGAGAGTTTTTGCCGTTTGCTTAAATTCAATTCAATTT